>NC_046163.1:50539931-50669554 GCF_011064425.1 Rattus rattus | reverse complement strand
CCATCTCCCTGGTGCTCCATCACCTGCTCCATCTCCCTGGTGCGCCATTCCCTGCTCCATCTCCCTGGTGCTCCATCCACCTGCTCCATCTCCCTGGTGCTCCATCACCTAGCTCCCAAGAGTCTCCTGGTGCTCCCCATCCCTACTCCATCTCTGGTGCTCCATCACCTGCTCCAGCCCTGGGCTCCATCCCCTGGTGCTCCATTCCCTGCTCCATCTCCCTGGTGCTCATCCTGTTACCATCTCCCTGGTGCTCCATCCTGCTCCATCTCCCTGGTGCTCCATCCCTGCTCCATCTCCCTGGTGCCCATCCCTGCTCCATCTCCCTGGTGCTCCATCCCCCATACCCATCTCCCTGGTGCTCCATCCTACTGTCTCCCCTGGTGCTCCATTCCCTATACCATCTCTCCTGCAGTGTCTTTCCATCACTTTCCTGAGCATCACTGCCCTTCCCCTCCAGTGAATGGATCCCTTCCTCCCAGGGTGCTTTTCATCCTTGTGCACAGGGTTATCTTAGTGTCATAGCATGGCTGTTGCATTGTTTACATGGCTCCTTTGACAGTCCCCAAGAAACTTTTATGTAGTTGTTAACCCAATATTTTCTTTGTATATTTACACAGCTCCATAGACTCTGGGTCTGTGACCAGTGTTCAAATAAAACATATACCTCCTGTAACCTAGCACATTACTCTTTCATATTCGTCCAGTGGCATATCATAGTGTGCATGTGACATATGAAGCAATGGTGCCGTTCAGTTCACCCATGACCTCTTAGATTTGGTGGCTGGTAACTCTCACATCACAGAGGGTCGCTATAATGAGGAAAAGGACATCCTGCAAGCCTGAAGACTGGAGCTCCAATCCAAGGCCTGATACTAATTAGATACAATTGGTTTCCACATTGACTTTCTATCCAGTGAAAAACGTTCCTCCTGCAGTTATTCTGATAGTTGGTTGGCAGATCTCAGATTTACTCTTTTTTTTTTTCTTTTTTTTTTTTTTTATTTTTTTATTTTATGTATTTGAGCTCATTGTTGCTATTTTCAGATGCACGCATGAGGAATCAGATCTCGGCCCTTACAGATGGTTTGAGCCACCATGTGGTTGCTGGGAATTAAACTTTAGGGACCTCTGGAAGAGTCAGTGCTCTTAACCGCAAGCCATCTCCCAGCCCCCTGCCTTTTTAAAAAAAGATTTAATTTATTTTTATGTATATACTGTCACTGTCTTCAGACGCACCAGAAGAGGGCACCAGATCCCATTACAGGCGATTGATAGTTGGGAGCCACCATGTGGTTGCTGGGACTTGAACTCAGGTCCTTTGGAAGAGCAGTCGGTGCTCTTAACCGCTGAGCCATCCCAGTCCCCTCAGGTTTACTCTTGTGTGTGTGAGCGCCTGTGCGCCTCACATGTGCAGATGCCCAAGGAGGCTGGAGGGACCATAGAGCCTCTGGAGCTGCAGGAGCCGGTTCTTGCTCATACGACACCCCCACTGCCAGCCCATAATATACGCAAGTGGGCTAAGTCTATCAATTGGATGTCGTGGCCCAGAATTTTGACCCTTGATATAAAGAGGCAAAGTATTACAGTTTGAAAATAAAATGTCCAATATAGCTTCATGTGTTGCATGCTTAGGCCCTAGCAGTGACACCATTTGGGGTGGTTCTGGAAATTTTAGGAAGTAAGGTCTCATAAGTCACTTTTATTCTTCTATAATAATTGTCGTACCCAAGGTTCACTGCCTCGGTCTGCTAACCTAGGCCTAGACCTGAAAGTCTCTACCCTCCATTCAATCTCATCCAGGCCTAGAATGTTTCCAGCCTCTCAGACTTACTGCTGAATAAAAGCACTCCTTCCCAATTCTTTCTGAACTCTGACTGGCTGATTCAAATCAAGGGTTCCTCTCCACACTGATTCAATCTGTCAGTCTCTAATCTGTCCTCATCCTCTTCCTCCTCCTCCTCCTCTTCCTCCTTCTCCTCCTCTCCTCTTCCTCTCCTCCTCCTCCCTCCTCCTCCTCCTCCTCCTCCTCCTCCTTCTTCTTCTTCTTCTTCTTCTTCTTCTTCTTCTTCTTCTTCTTCCTTCTTCTTCTTCTTCTTCTCTTCTTCTTCTTCTTCTTCACTCTCTCTCTCTCTCTCTCTCTCCTCTCTCTGCTCTCTCTCTCTCTCTCAGCCCCTTATGTAGGTTCCTTTCTTCTCTGTCTTTTGAGGAGTTGGACAGATCTCACTTGTCAAATCTCTCTCTGGTTCATCACTTTGTCTGCCACTCAATTAGACAAACATGTGTGCTTCCTTCTACAAACTCACTTTACCTTCATTGTTTGGGATGAAAAGGTGTGCTGAGGGTGTATCTATTCTAGCCAGAAGGATTAAAGGTATATAAGACTGAGCCACACTTCAACTAAAAAGGTTTTAGTCAATAAATAACACAATCTCGGGTGTTCACAGTGTGATCAAATATCCTGCAACGGGGTCTAGTAAAAGAAAAGAGGAAGAGCAACAGCTGGGAATTCTGATGTCCAACCTGATGAGATTGGTTCCTGGACCAGTCATGTGATCATCCTCCTCCATGTGTCTCTGTGTCTCCTCTGTTTTCCTAAAAGGATATAAATCAGACTGGAATTAGAACCCTTATCTAGCATAGTCCTATTTAAAAGAATTGCATCGGGGGGTGGGAAAAAAAAAAAGAATTGCATCTCCAAATCCCTGTTTCTACATAAAATTGCATCATTGAACATTTAGGATAAGGACTGCGACATACCTTATTGGAAACCACGATTCGTCGCACCAACAGTCATCATCAAATACCTCTTCAAGAATTTTTAAATATATATGCGGGTGTGGGAATGAATACAGGTGAGTGCAGGTGTCCATGGAATCCGGAAGAGGGCATTGAAGTCCCTGGATCCAGAGTCACAAGAAGTTATGTACAATGTGGCTTTCTTTGGGACTGTCAGCTCCCAAATAATGACAGAGACTCAAGCAGGGATCCTGTGAGAAGCAGATTAATGAGTTGTCAGCCATGGTGGGAAGGGGGAGCTTTGATGAAGTACAGTTGCCTTTTTGAGTCATCTATACTCCTATAAGTAATTCCTCACCCGTTCGTGCAAGACTCAGATAAACTCAGTTGTTTGATAAACTGGACTTGCATAGAATCATCTTTGATCTAACATCAATGCCTACCTGGAGTGAATAGACATCTGTTCATATCTCCCCCGGAAGTCACACATTTGTTTCTGGTGTCCAGGTCTGCTGTGGTCTGAATGTTTGTCCCCCTCAAAATCCATATGCTGAAACCTAACACCAACATAATATTTTGAGGGTGTGGCTGTCTAAGAAAAGGTCATAGGGAAGGACCCTCCTTAGTGGGATTCTTACCCCTTTAAAAGAGGTTCCAACGAGGGTTGGGGATTTAGCTCAGTGGTAGAGCGCTTGCCTAGGAAGCGCAAGGCCCTGGGTTCGGTCCCCAGCTCCAAAAAAAAGAAACTAAAAAAAAAAAAAAAAAAAAAAAAAAAAAAAAAAAAAAAAAAAGAGGTTCCAACGAGATACCTCACATCGTCTACCATATGAGGTGAGACAAGAGTTGTGCATCTGAATCGAAATCTGCCAGTGCTTTGATCTAGGATTTCCCACCCTCCAGAAATATGAAAAATAATTCTATTTAAAAACCTGATGGGGATGGGGGGGTCTGGGAAAAAAAAAACCTGAAAGCTAGAGAGATGGTTCAGCAGTTGGGAGCACTGACTGCTCTTCCAGAGGTCCTGAGTTCAATTCTCAGCAACCACATGGTGGCTCACAATCATCTGTAATGGGATCCAATATCCTCTTCTGGTGTGCATGAAGACAGCGACAGTGTACTCATATACATAAAATAAATAAATGAGTATTTTTTTTAATTCCTGAATGGCCCCCCTGGACCTTCATCACCTAAGACCCAGAGAACATGAGAATGTGGGGGAGCTGGCCCCACTCCTCACCTGGGGCAGACTGTCGAGCTGCCCCACCCAGGCTGTAAGAGCAGGAGAGTTGGCCCTGCCCTTCACTGACTGCAGCACTAGGAAGAGTGGGGCCCTGCACCTCACCTGGGCAGCACAGCAGAGGTGGCCCTGGTGATGAAGGTGTGGGTAAGCTGGCCCGGAGGACACGAGAGCAGAAGAGCTGACCCTGCTCCTTGCTGGTTGGAGCCTTGGGTGAATTGAACTCATCCTGGTGGTGAGGACCCAGAAGAGCTGGCAGGCGGACCCAACTCAGCTACCTCCCAGGCCCAGGTTCAGGGCCTTAAGTTGGCCCTCCTGAAGTGGAAACTTCTGGTTTGTTTGGAAAGTCAGTTATATCAAATGACGTTTTGCTGAGGTACACAGGTGAGAGGATGTTTTGCTACAGCAGACATGTGAGAGGGGAAACGTGATGTTTAGAAGGGATGTAAATGTGGCCCCACAGACGGTGGGAGCTGGAGCCACGGTTTGCCTCGCTTCGCCTCGCTAGTCTTCTCTGACCACATGCATGCATTGCTCTGTCTTACACTGTGTTGCTAAGCTTTGCTTGTGGTGACTTCATAGAGGGAAACTTGCCCAAGAAGTTCTCATGGTGTTTCCTGTGGCTTCTTGCCACGTCCATGGACTCTGGCTGATTGATGAGCCTTCTGGTTTCTTCTGGATTGAACTGCCCTTGCTGATTCGAGTTTGGTGTTTGGACTGAGAACAACGAAGATTGGAATCGCTCCAAAGAATTATTCCTAAACAGGTCCTCATCTCCCACATCCTAATGACCTTTCTTCTCCACTGCCCCTGGTGGGTGGTGGGCTAGAGGAGAGGTTGAACCCTTTTAAAGTAGGCTGTAAAAGAATATATGCCTACACCCACCCTAACACCCACCCCTTCTGTGACCTGCTGGGACAGGGGAAAGGGCTGGTCCTGCAGATCCAAAGCTCTAAATCTCCTTGACACAAAACAGAAAGAAGATATCCAGGAGTATCTGTGGTTATCCAGTATAGATAAGTGTAGCACAAACTAGGACCTTAAGACAGACCAATGACTCACAGCAATGAACATTCGCTAAAGATGGGTGCAGAAAAGGGTGTCCTCCCTGACCCCCTGTGACATACTCCAGCTTCCAGGACAAGATCTTTTTTAAATCCTATCTTATTTTATTCTCTTTGGGGAGGGGGGGCTGTGTTTGCAAGGGTGGAGGGCAAATACAAAGCGATGAGGGGATGAGCATGATGTGAAATTCACAAAGAATCAAAACTTTTAAAAGTAAAAAAAAATAATAAAATAAAAATTTAAAAAGCCTTAGTGAACTAAGAGAAGCATACAGTTGCTAACGCTCTAGAGTGAGCAGAAAAAAGCAATGTGCCAAAAATAAGAGACATAACAATAGTAGCAACTTCATAGGGCATCTATGACTTCACAGAGTCATCAGAGCTGGGCCACGTGGTCTCCCTGGCTCTGAACAGCAACAAGAGGTTTCAGATGAAGAATGGCTCATTTACTGGCTTGGACTTCCTGGAAGGACATCCCTGGTCTGTTCTTCTCGAAGAGGCTGTGCTGGTCCATGGCCCATGCTTCAGCAGAGGGTCATGCTGATGTCTGGGGGCCATACTGCCACCAGAGACCAAGCGAAGGTCCTTGGTCCTGATGCTGGAGGCCCTGTGGATGTTCGTGGCCTGTGCCATTCATTGCCAGAAACCACCTAGAAGCTCAGGACCCATGTTTATGCTGACTGCAAGGGCAGGGAAGCTACGTTTGCAGTGGTATCGTGACTGCAGACTCACAGTTGAGAAAGAGAGACACTTCTGTGACAACACCTACCTCCACACACTCCCCCCAAAGTGAAAACATAAAAAGGAAGCCATCAAAGAGAACTTAAAACTTGTGAGACAGGGAGGGATGCTGAAGAGAAGCTCTCCACAGCTGAGGGTGTGCAGGTGAAGGGGGTACAGGTGAAGGACTCAGCTTTCCTTAGGGGCTGCCCCTGGGACTTTCACTCTGCTCCAGTGAGCATACAGACAGCACCAAATGGACTTGATTCTGTGGGTTTGATGTTTTGTTTTGTTTTGATTTTGGTTTCTTCAAGTTTGTTTTGGTTTTTTGTTGTTGTTGTTGTTGTTGTTGGTTTTTTTTTTTTTTTTTTTTGAGACCCAAGGAGGATCCAGCAGACATGGGATGTGAAGTGGAAACTTAAGGGTTCTTTGGAAAGTCAGCCGCATTGGATGGTGTTTGGCTGGGGCAAACACGTGATGGAGTGTTTTCCTGAGGCGCACACAGGTGTGAAAGGCTAAGGCAGACTTGTGTCATGAATCTTTCACTGAAGCAGACACAGGAGAGAGGATGCTCTGCTAAAGCAAACATGTGAAAAGGCACGTGTTAATGGCTTCTTTGCTTATGTGCACATATTAGTCTCCCTCACACTGAATAGTTGAGCTGCATTTGTGAGGACGCCATTGAGAGAAGCACACCAAAAACTTCTGGTGGTGTGCCGCAGTTTCTTGCTGCTTCTGCAGACTCAGGCTGATTGGCAGAGTGATGTCAGCTGAGAAAGACACGCACACGTGCTGAGACAAGACATATGGAGGACATGTGATATTTGGAGGGAATAAATAGGACTCAGCTGACAGCGACCAAGGCTGAGCTTGGCTGGCTGACTTGTGGGTCTCTTCACTGATCTTCACTTCCCTGAGAGAGAGAGGCACAGCTAAGAACTTCTCCTGGTGTTCCTCCTGGTCCCTCCTGCTGACTCAAGCCAAGGCTGAGGCCTAGCTCTCTCTGCTAGGTCATGTCACCGATGTTATAACCCAACTCTACCCTGCCCCTGCTGACCTATGAGCTGAACTGCTGGTTTCCAGACAACACAGGTGAGGGTTGCTCCAAAGAACCTTTCTAAAAAGGTCCACTGCCCAGCCCCCATCCTTTCTTTTCCACTACCTTGGTGGGCAGTGGGCTACAAGGGAGGTTAAAGCATTTTAAAAAATCATCATTAAAAATAGGATTTGAAAAAAATTAAAGATACAATGGGAGGACTGGGGAGTGAGCTTGATCAGGGTACACGACGTGAAATTCCCAAATAATAAAAATATTAGGCTGACAAAAAGAAAGTTGGTGTTTTGTTTTTGTTTTGTTGTTGCTGTTTGTTTTGGGAGGGGGGGCCTGGGGAGAGGGGCTTCAAACAGGGTTTCTCTGTGAAGCCTGACTGACCTGGAACTTGGTGTGAGGACCAGGCTGGCCTCAATTTCAGAGATCCACCTGCCACTACCTCCTGAGTGCTAGTATTAAAGGCGTGTGCCAGCACCGCCACCACTGCCGCCCCTGCATTTGATTTTACTTTAGTCATACGTCCCTAAAACTCACAGTCCTTCCATCTCAGCCTTACCAATGGCGAGAGTTCAGGCATGTGCCACCCCCTGCCAGGCAAAAAAAGATTTCCAATGGAATCAAACCCATCTCCTTCCTTGCTGCGTGGCAAACAGGCAGTCTGCCGCTGAGCTGTATTAAGAGCAAGTGGGATTCTCTTTCACTTTTTGTTTTATTTTTATGTGATGGAGCCAAGAACGAACCTCGTTTCTTCGTGCATGGTAGTCACGTGCTCTATAGTGGGCTCTGCCCCTAAAAGTCATATTTTGATTTTAATTTTTTTCTTCTGTAAATTTTTCTTATGTTTACTTTTTTTTTTTCTCTTATGTAAAGGCCTGGCTGGCCTGGCACTCGCTACGCAAACCAGATAGGCCTCAAATTCAATTATTCCCCTGCCTCTGACTCTGCCTCTACCACCAGTGCTGGAATTATAAACTCACCAAAACCACACTTTGAAATTGGAAGTCGGTTGGGATTTAGCTCAGTGGTAGAGCGCTTGCCTAGGAAGCGCAAGGCCCTGGGTTCGGTCCCAGCTCTGAAAAAAAAAAAAAAAAAATGAAATTGGAAGTCTGCACGCTTGTAAATCTGGCTTTTGTTCTGACCTCTGGTGGCGGCCCAGCGCCTAGCGACATTTGGGACAATTTCAGGGCACTTCCGGAAACGGAGGCGGCCACTCGGCTTCTCGGCGATATTTGCATACCCACAATGCAGTGCGCACAGGCGGTTACATAATTTAAAAGAGTAACGTGCTTTTTTGTTGTTCTGTTTTATTCGTCCTATTCGTTAATGTGATAGAAGCTTCAGAGATTTATCTGATATAAATACAGTAGTCACTGTCTTTGGGAGGTAGTAGTTACCATTGGTGATCTATGAGATAGAGTCGGCCGAGTACTGTACACCAAACATTGTCGGGCATACTCTGGTTTCTCTTCAGATCGTATAAATCTTTCGCCTTTTACTAAAGATTTCCGTGGAGAGGAACAATTCTGAGTCTTAAACCAATTTTTTGAGGCCTTGCTTTTGTAAGGCTACTAATGCTGTTAAAAAGACAGACAATAGGTTTTAGTTCTTTGGTTTGTACCTTGCATAGTGGGGTATCTTGTGTTATCTCACTAGTAGTGTTTGCATGATGTAATTTTTAATTTCTTACTTGTATAAGAAATGGCAAGGGCCTAGAACAGGTAGCTTCTTATCACTCACATATTGGCTAACAGAGTTCTATAGCTCAAAGATCCAACACCCCTTTCTGGCTTCCATTAGCACCAAGCAACGCTCATGTATACAGGCAAGCAGTTAAGAGCACTGACAGCTCTTACAGAGGTCCTGAGATTAAATCCCAGCAACCACATGGTGGCTCACAACCATCTGTAATGGGATCTGATGCCCTCTTCTGGTGTGTCTGAGGACAACGACAGTGTGCTTATATATAATAAATCTTTAAAAAAAGGCTTTTGCTTGCTCATTGTATTTCGCTGCTGTTGCCCCCTTCCCTATCCCTTCTCTCCTCATCCCCCACTTCCCTCCACGTGCTGGTGGTCGGCCTCCTTTGTTCCTCTCCCACTCTTCTCTCTTTAAGCCTCTCCATTTTGGGGGAAAAAAGAAGTGCAGAAGACACTCAAGCAAAAGGGGCAGGTTACCCTCAGGGTTACGGGAGGGACTGGCCCAGGATGCAACATCCCATGCTACCACCACCAAAAGTGAAAATTACCATCAACTAGAGCCTATCCTCCCACCCAAGTCCTTTCCCTTAAGGACAGAGACTATAAGAACAGGTAACAGAGTGGCCAGAAGGTTTAGGGCAGGGACCTCAAACGCCAGGAACGCCCTGGTCTGCTTGGAAGTTCTATCTTCCCCTCAGTCTACGCAGGAGAGGAAGTCGGTTTGACGTTTCTCCCTGCCTAGGACAGTTGAAAACACGGTGGGAACGGGAAGGCTCTTGCATGCCTCCTGGACTGACCAGCTCTTTGCCCTCCTTGTGCCTCACTCTGTTTCTACAAAAAAAGCTCTCAGCAGTGCCCCATCTAGGGCCCACTTGTGCTAGATAGGAGCTCTGCGGGTTCTCTGACAACTCCCACCTGAAACCCTATAACAAATCTCCCTTCTACCTCTCTGGAATTCCTTCTCTGAGTTTGCAACACAAAGGACCTGAAGGTCATGGTTTCCGTGACTCTAGTGGCTGTTGAATTGTCCTGTACCTTAACACTCCAAGGAGCAAGGCAGTTGTCATTTCCAAGGTCACCCCACTTTTCTTTATCATCCTCGATATCATCAACAGGTGAGGACGGGAGTACAGGGAGTTCGAGGTCCAGTCTGGGGTATCTGCCTAAAGGGAAAGTAAATATAAAAACCCAGGATGGACACGCCATGGATAACCTAACACATGAGGCAGAGAACAAGAGTTCATAATAGCATCAGTTCCTTTTCTGTTGCTCCGATAAAATGCCTTGACCAAAGCCAAAGAAAAGTTCGTTTTGGCTTAGGAATCTGGAGGGAGAGTCCATAACCGTAGCGGGAGGCATAGCAACAGGGGCATGGAGCAGAAGGCAGACCACATCTTCACCTTTAACACAAGGCAGAGATAATAAGCCGAGGCAAGGCTATAAACTCTCAAAGCCCACCCCTCAATTGACATCCTTCTACCAACAGGGGCAGACCAAAAGGTTCTGTATCGTTCCCCCACACCGCACCACTAACTACAGACCAAGTGTTCACGTACCCCAGCTCGTGGGGGACATTTCCCACTCAACCCACCACAGTAATGGCATGTGGTTCTTCTATGGAGAACTGTAAGCTTGGGTTGACCTCTAAGGGTTGTTTTACGGTTTACAAATTCAGGATAGACAAGTACTTTGTACACTATGCCACACCAATGACATGTGAGATCATTTTTAGCTCTTTCAGTGTTGGCCTCATCACCTGCTCTCTAGCACCTGATCCATGGCTAAAAATATAATTAAAGGAAAGCCAAAGCAAGACTTCTTGGCTGGGAGAAGAAGGGCCAGATGTCAATAAGGAGCGCCATGGGTCAGAGAACACCCAAGGTCTACTCTACAAGTTTTAGTTAGGGTTCCTATGGCTGTGATAAAACACCACTAGTCAGGATTCTCTAGAGTCACAGAAATCACGGGATGTCCCTATAGATTAAGGCAATTTATTGTAATGACTTACGGTCTGCAGTCCAACTGACCCAACAACGGTCAGCTATGGATGGGAAGTTCAGGAATCTAGTCAGTCCCACGAGGCTCCGTGTGTTTGGCTGGTCTTCTGTAGAAGTAGGTTCCAACAGACGCGCTAGCAAGTAAGTGCAAACAGTTGAAGAAGAGAGACTCTTCCTTCTCCCATGGTTCTTATGGTTCTTATTCCTGCAGAAGGTGTGGCTCAGATTAAAGGTGACCACCACGCCTGAATCTGGAACTTGCTTTGTCCCAGGCTGGCCTTGAACTCAGAGATCTGCTTGCTTCAGTCTCCTGAGATTAATGGTGTGTACTCCCTTGCCTGGGCCTGAGCTTTTCATGGCCGTTATGCCTCAAGATCTCCTTGTCAAGATCCAGGTCAGAAACCTGTGTTCTCCAGCCTCAAGATCTGGATTCTCCGTTTCTGGATGGTAGTTCATTCCAGATGTAGTCGAGTTGACCACCAGGGATAGCCACTACACTCACCAGGACCAAAAGCAACTTGGGGAGGAAAGGATTTATTTCTGACTACAGTGGTAGTCCAACACAAAAGGAAGCCAGGGCAGGAAACTGAACGCTAGAGCTGAAGCAGAAGCTGTAGAGAGTACTGCTTGCTGGTTTGCTCCCTATGGGCTGCTCAGGGCGATCTGCACAGCCGTAGTACCAGCCCTGGTGAGCCGAGCCCTCCCACATCAATCATTAATCAAGAAAATGACCCATGGGCCTGGAGAGATGGCTCAGTGGTTACGAGCACTGACTGCTCTTCCAGAGGTCCTGAGTTCAAATCCCAGCAACCACATGGTGGTTCACAACCATCTGTAATGGGATATGATGCCCTCTTCTGGTGTGTCTGAAGACAGATACAGTTTACTCATATACATAAAATAAATAAATCTTTAAAAAAGAAAGAAAGAAAATGACCCGTGGAGTTGCCTAAAGGCCCATCTTATGGAGACTCTCAATGGAGCTTTCTCTTCCCAGACGACTCCAGCATGGGACAAGTTGACAAGAACACCAATGGGACAACGTACCACAATGCCTTATTTTGGGGGATCACCAGGTGGTCTTACAAGTTTGTAAGATAGTACCTTCTGTAAACTTCCACAGTACTGTCTCGTGTGCTTCTAGGTCATTCTCCAGCAATAAAAACTTTTAACAGGAGTCAAACTCCGTGGTTGCTCAGTCATATAAAATCCTTGTAAAACCTAAAGGAATAAGGACTGCCTGAGAAGCAAGAAAAACAATCGTCACATCGCGTGTGTTTCCATGGAGCGCATTTATTATTAACTATATTTAATTATGAATGTCAATGCCACCTCACTATGATCGGTTGCTTTGTTATCTGTGACAAAAACTGGGTAATCCCAATTGTTCTAAATTATTAAATATGCCCTGAAAATCCAGGAAATTAAGCTCTTTTCTTTGCTCCAAAACTAAAATTGCCCTGAGAGTCCATTTCTCCTCCTGTTTCTGCACATTTCCTTCACTGCCTGGTTGCTTGGGGAGACAAGCAGTTACATCTGCTTCTGGCTGGATGTATGCGTTCTGCCAGGGATCGCGATTCTCTGGGGGTCCGTAGAATGAATGAGAAGAGTGGTTTGATGAGAGACCAAAGGAAAACGCCAGGCAAGAATACACCAGAGAACCCAGGAATTAGTCATCAGGCCTTCTTTGTCACCCCAGGAAGCCTTGTCACTCTTCCTGAAGAAAATCTCAGTGCCTTGATAGACTCGTTTTCCATTTTTGTCTACGTTGAAAGAGTAGCCGAAGAGTTAAAATCTGTAGAGCTTGTTAATGCCTGGCCAAAGGGGCCCCTCACTGAGGAGTAAGGCAGTAAGGTGAAGCACCCACTCCTGGGTAATAAGCAAGGGAAGATACAGAAGCAACAGGGGCCCCTGAGCGGGAATGCGAGGGAGCATGGACCCAGGAACAAGGCCAAGAAGTAAGAACGCAGCTGAGACAGTAGCGGGACATGGTTAGGAGAGCAAACCCTTGCCTGTCCTTAGGGAAAATGTTTTCTGTGTAAAGGGGGATAGTGACACGCCTCACAGAGCTAGGCTGAGGCCCAACGGAACAATTTGAGTAACACTTTGTAAACTCTAAAACACGGCACAGATCACGTCTCACTGAATTCTTCGGGGTTGCCCAATGGTTAAGAGCACGGACTGCTCTTGCAGAGGACTGGAGTTCAGTTCCCAGCACCCACTTGAGAGAGCCCATAGTTTCCCGTAGCTCCAATTCCAAGGCACCCTCTAGGAGGATCCTCTGGCCCTTGAGAGCATCTGCATACACACACGTAAACACGCACGCAAGTAAAATAAATATTTTATAAACAGATAAACAAACAAACTCCAATTCTGCACTGGACTGACTCACCTGAAATCCTCTTCTGTGACAAGCCAAGAATCTGGCTTTACTGAGTGACAGTCTGAAAACAATCAGAGACTTCTCCGATGCTGGCACGAGTTCCAGGCCGAGTCTCCTGTGGCTCACATCAGTGACGCTGCTGGCTATAAGTTCTTATAACGATATGAAGTGGAAACTTAGGGTTTCTTTGCGAAGTTGGTTGCGTCGGATGGTGTTTTGCTGGGGCAAACACGTGAAGCAGACGCAAATGGAAGGATGTTTTGCTAAAGCAAACATGTGAAAGGACACATGACGTTAAGAAGGAATACAAGGGGTTGGGAATTTAGCTCAGTGGTAGAGCGATTACCTAGCAAGGGCAAGGCCCTGGGTTCGGTCCCCAGCTCCGGGGGGGGGGGGAATACAAATATAACCCTACAGATGGCGCACGATGCCGGGCCATTCCTTATTAGTCATCGTTTGTCGTGACTGCATGGAAACACACCAAACTTCTGGTGGTGTTCTCCGGAGGCTTCTCTCGCTGCTTCTGAGGGCTTGAGCTGATTGGCAGAGTGGTGTCAGCTGACACAGACTCACGTGGAGTTTTACTAATACAGACTCACAAGGTGTTTTGCTAAGGAAAGACCACGGGAGGACGTGTGATGTTTAGAGGGAGTTTAAATAGGACTCAATGGACAGTGATGGCAAGCTTGCATAGCTGGCTTTGCAATGCTTCTTCAGTCTTCAACGATCTTCACTTGGTTGAGAGAGGCAGAGAACTTTTCCCGGCATCCCTGGTGGTCCTGATGGCTCCTGCTAACGTGCTGACTTGGCGGAGGCCTGACTGTCTCTGCTGGGCTGCACCACTGCTGCTGATTCCTGTTTGCTATCCTGACTCTACTGAACTGGACGGCTGACAACGCAGACTGGATTTGCTCCAACACAGACTGTTTCTCAACAGCTCCACTTTCCCTTCATCCTAATAACCTTTCCTTCCCACTACCTCTGGTGGTGGTGGGCTAGAAGGGAGGTTAAAGCACTCAAGAACACTTGTGAAAAGTAGGTTTTGAAAAAAAAAGCCGGGGTTGGGGATTTAGCTCCAGTGGTAGAGCTGCCTGGCAAGCGCAAGGCCCTGTTCTGGTCCCCAGCTCCGAAAAAAAAAAAAAAAAAAAAAATATCAAAGCCAAGGGCTGGAGAGATGGCTCAGTGGTTAAGAGCACTGACTGCTCTTCCAGAGGTCCTGAGTTCAAATCCCAGCCCCCACATGGTGGCTCACAACCATCTGTAATGGGATCCAATGCCCTCCTCTGGTGAGTCTGAAGACAGCTACAGTGTACTTATATATAATAAACAAATAAGTCTTTTTAAAAAAAACTCTCTTGGGCTGAAGAGATGGCTCAGTGATTAAGAGCACTGACTACTCTTCAAGAGGTCCTTCCAGAGGTCCTGAGTTCAATTCCCAGCAACCACATGGTGGCTCACAACCATCTGTAATGAGATCTGATGCCCTCTTCTGGTGTGTCTGAAGAGAGGGACAGTATACTTATTTATAATAAATACATATTTTTAAAAAAAACTCTCATTTAAGAGGCTAGGTTTCAGCTAAGTAACAGAACATCTGCCTACTGGGTTCAAGTCCCTCAATTCAACACCAGGAGGAGGAAAAAAAACCACCAGTATTTGAATATTATTTAAATGGATCCTTCTATATACTTTGTGTTCATTCTTGGCAAAAGTCTTCAGGCATCACACTCACCCCTGAAGGCCATATTTCATTGGCTACACCAAGAAACTTCCAGAAACAGAAGGAAGAGATGAGGCTTGTATACATGCTCCATGATGCAAAAGTTTGAAAGCATCAGTCCAGCAGGATTTAAGAGAAGGCGGTGTGAATGAAGAATGAATGAATGAATGGATGGATGGATGAATAAATGAAGAGCGCGTGATTGAACAAACCAAAGTGCCTGCTTTGCCTCTTGGTAATGACAGTCACCAGCCTAGGACTTGATTTTCGAGCTGCAAAGAAGGAACATCATCTCACAGGATTACATGGATTAGTCATTGACGATGCAGTGAAAGTTCGGTTTAAAAGATTACACAAATCTAATCATTAGCGCCTTCAGCTTGAAGAACTGCATGATCCTAACTGATCCCCCTTTCTTCAGCCTCACCCCACAGTCTGCAGTATATCTGCCATGTGCCCTGCTTCCGTCAGCAAACTACTCTCTGTGCCCATCCTTGGCACAAATCTGTTTCAAATACCCCGTTCATTTTTTTGTCCAAATTATTCTTCACATTAAAACCCTGGGACAATGGGGTTGGGGATTTAGCTCAGTGGTAGAGCGCTTGCCTGGAAGCGCAAAGGCCCTGGGTTCGGTCCCCAGCTCCGAAAAAAAAAAAAAAAAAACCCTGGGACAAGGTCCAATGTAGCAGCACATGCCTTTAATCCCAGCACTTAGAAAGTCGAGGCAGGTAGATCTTTGTGAGTTCAAGGCCAGTTTGGTCTATATAGTGATACCCTATCTTGAAAACAATCAATGAAATTAATAATAATAATAATAATAATAATAATAATAATAATAATAATAAACTTTGGGACACCTTTGTCTTGCTTAGTAACGAGAAACAAATTACCTAGTTACACCAGGTTCTAGTGGAGTCTAAAACCAACCCATCAAGGCTGTACAGTTCCAAAGCCAGGCTGTTAAAGACGGAAGTTTCCAGATTGAAAAGTGAACCTAACTTGAGATCCCCCAGGCCGGTGGTCATATCAGAACTCCTTCTTATGGAGAGTTAGAATGCTGCAAATTCAAAGCCAAATGATTCTGGGCTATCTTCAATCCCTTTATACAGACCTTCCTTGCCCACATCTGTATCTACCTAACATCTTTTCAACTAGCAGTCCAAAAAATACCATAAACCCTTTAAAATATATGAATTTAGCAAACCGGTAGCTTCCTAAATAAAAAGCAGATATCATCTAACACCTGTAACACGGCCTTCTGCCGTGCTGTAATCTGCCTGCCTGGGGTTCCCATCAACGTGCTTGAAAGGTGTCTTTATAACTTTCTTTTGTTTCGTGGCCATAAAAATTTCATGAACTATAAAAACTTCATGAAACTATCTTCATGTTAGAACATGTTTTCCAAGGCAACCGAAGCCCATGTTCCTAGACCATGGTGGTTCATAGTTGGCTCGAGAAAAACACCCGAGGCGGAAGCTATATTGCGCACCGACACGGGATCCGGCAGACTTGACCCACATAAGACAGAAAAGGCTACACGAATGGACAAACCCAAAGAGGAAGCCGGAAGTCAGAGCAGCGTCGGTGACTGAGGCAGGGGTCAGGTAGGAATGTAAGCCACCTGCCGCAACAGGAATGGGCTCATTAAATATGCTGCCCAGACAAACTCGAAACCCCAGTGACTTAATACGACAGGGCTTTTGTGCTTACTAATGCAACGGCACCACACGCAGGTCTGCTCGATCCTGCAGGGAAACCATCTCAATTCACTCCCGCTGAGGCCTTTGGGTCTGCGGAAGGGACGGAACCGTAGGCCTTGCAGATCTGCAAGACCATGGAGTTTACTAATGAAATATGTCCGTCTTGCTCGAAGTCTACCATTCAAAACTAGTCAAATGCCAGGTGCCCCCTCACTGCTCTTGCAACTAGGCTTCACCTAATATAGATGGAGTCAAATCCAAGGATGTCACCCACCCCCACACACCCCCTCTAGGCACACAAGCACTCTCCCATCAAGAAGTGAGTATAGCTCGGATGGCGTCCCTCACCTTTGATCCCAGCACTCTGGAGGCAAAGGCAGGCACATCTCCAGTTCAAGGCCACCCTAGTCTGTATAGTGAATCAGGACAGGGCTACTTAGTGAGCACAGTCTTAAAAACACACAAAGAAAGGAAAATTGAGGGTCCATTCCTAGCACCCGGATGGTGGGCTCACAACCAATGACCTGGAACTTCAGTGATCTCCTGACCTCCAGTGGCTCCTGTACACATGTGGCGTGCAACATACACCGGACACACACACACATACACATAAAACAAAAGCATAAATATCTTTTTAAACCATTCGGTAAGGGTCTAAAGAGATGGCTCAGGGGTTAAGAGGTCCTGAGTTCAATTCCCGGCAACCACATGGTGGCTCACAACCATCTGTAATGGGACCCAATGCCCTCTTCTGGTGTGCATAAAGAGAACACTCACAAATATAAAATAAAGAAATCTCTCTTTTTTTTTTAAATGATGAGAGGGCATTGCTTTGGCCTGAGTTCATTGTGGTGCCCAAAGTAAACCAGACCAAAGCAAAAAGAAAAATCTGCTTAATCAGACTGAAAGGTTAAGGAAGCAGATAGAGCCCCAACACAGACGTTTTTCTCACAAACAAGAGATTCCAGTCTCTTGAGTCATCACAGTGAGGAAGTCCCTTCTACTTTAATTCTTTCAGGAGGGAAAAATAAAATAAAACCTGTAACCTCACGCTACCAAGCAAATCTCCCCAGCCCCATATTGGTCTATTTCCTTATCACTCTCTCAAAACCCAGTTTTGCTCCTGACCAACGGGAGCTATCCTTCCGTCCTGCGGAATGAAGGCTGCCACCATTCATGAGTCCCTAACAAAAACCAATTAGAGGCCTTTCCATCCCTCCCTGGATGGAACAAGGAGCAAACATCTAGTTATACATCTAATTGGCCCGGGGTAGCCTAGAGCTTTGCACCTGCTAAGTGCGTACGCTCCTACCACTGAGCCACACGCCCCACCTCAGAAACTGCTCTAGAAAGACAGTAGAAGTTGCCTCTCCCCAGTCCCACAATGAAAGCCACACCAAGAAGGAAAGTTTCATTTACAGGAGTGTCTCCTCTCTGCACCAGGAAGGGGAGGGTAACTAAACTTCAGACTCCTGTCAACAGAAAAGTACTGGTCTAAATCTGCAAAACAAACTTTACCTTCACTCACCTGCTTGTCCTAGCTCTCTCGCGGGCACCTCCTTTGTTTCTCCCAAAGATGGTATTTTAAAAACCTGAATCCAAAGCCTCCTGTTTGAAAGGTACTCTGGCTGTTCGCCACCTACCCGTCAAATATAAAACACGGCTCCCCTTTCACCCATGGTTTTATCTTCTAAGGTTTCAGTTAGCTCTGTTAAACTGCAGCGCAAAAATATGGAATGAAAACGTCTAGAAACTTAAAAAGAATTATGTCGTCAAGTCTCATGCTGTTGTGGGTAGCATGACAAAACCTCATACTACCCTGCTGGTCTGGGACCCAAAGCATCATGTAACTCCCTTAGTCATTGTTAAGACTGTCAGAGCAGAAACAGTGTTACTATGGAGAAATAACAATGTATAGACATGCATAGAGTCCAATATTGTTACCCAAAACACATGAGTCTGCTCACCTGGAAAGCCAATACTCAGGAGGCAAGAGCTAGCAGATAGGAAATCAGGTTTATTTGAGGACTGGCATACACAGCAGATGGGGGAGGCTAGCATTCCCCAAAAGGACCATCTCAGGAAACCCAGGTACGGGAAAGGAACTCAAACATAGGGAGGTGTGTAGGGCATGGGCAAAAGGCCCTTCGCTAAATGGTCTCTTTCGTCATCTATGGTATACATTTTCTTTTCTTCTATTGTTTTTCTTTCTTTGGGGAGGGGGTAGTTGAGACAGGGCTTCTCTGTGTAGTCCTGGCTGTCCTGGAACTCCCTCTCTGTAGATCAGGTTGGCCTCTCAAAGATCAGCCACCCAAGTGCTGGGATTAAAGGCACGTGCCACCACTGCCCAGTCTTCTCTATGGAACATCATAATTGACTTCAAATTGACTTCAACTTCCTGGGGCTTTTTCCTGTCTCTCATATATATATTAGAATTTATATGGGTGGGTCTTTTGCCTGCATGCATATATGCAAACCACAGAGACTAGAAGAGAACATCAGATCCCTTGGAAATAGAATTACGGTTACAGACAGTTGTGAGCTGCTCTGTAGATGCTGGAAATCAAACCCTGGTCCTTTGGAAGAGCAGCCAGGGCTCAGGACCACCGAGCCATGTCTCTAGCCCCCTAGCCAACTACTAGATCAACTTACTTTCCCTGAGCTTCTTCAGTGTCTGTGTGGGGGAGTCTAGTACTGGGACTCATCACACTGCTGCTGGATGCACCCAGAGACCTTGGGGCAGGGAGTGGACTTAAGCCTATGTTCTCAAGAAGCATGCACTCCTCCACGAGTCATAGCCATTCAGGTGGATGTGGCCCTCCACCAGCTCCAGAAACCTTTACTGATTACAACGCAGGGTTATCCACAGAACCTCATACAGAATGTCAGCAGAGAGTTTTCTGGTCTTTGATTATCAAATTTCAATAACAAAAAAGAAAATTTAAAAAAAAAAGAAAAGAAAAGAAACATATAGTTTAATCTCTATTGTCCAAACTAGAACAGCTCATCTTTCTGTCCCCTTCTTCTGAGTGCTGGGTTTTTGTGGCAGGCACCTACGTACCTGGCTTTCATTCTCCTTTTATTTAATAAGTGTATACCCCCAAATCATAAATATTTTCATGTTTCTACATGTTATCCATAATTATTATTCAATAATTGGCTAAAACCCCATCGGTCTACACGTCCTGGTTTAACAATCCACTTATTGTAAAGAGCTTGGTCTCCTTCCAGCTTGTTACTTTGCAAATCACGCTACAATGAATGTCTTTCACATGTATCTGTATGTGTTCTTTTGCCTTGTTTAATTGTTTCCTTGGGGCTTGTTCCCATGAGAGACAGGACTGGATTTCAGGGTGTGAACGATTTTATGGCCACCAAAACATACTGCTCTAATGGGTCCCCAAAAGGTTGTGACTACTGACTAGCCCACTCACACAGAGTCCCCCAAAACCTAACACCTTCAAGATAAAAATGTATTGTTGCCTGTTTTGGGTTTCTTGGGTTTTTTGGTTTTTTGTTTGAGTTGTGATGGGTGAAGGTTAGTGATGTAGTTTTGAGGACTTTTTAATTGTTGTTTTGTTGAATGTTAACACAGGAAAAAGTGGATTCTCAGTTGAAATGCCGCTTGCAACTTTCTGTTTGCTGTCTTTCTGCATTTACTAAAGAGAGGTAGGATTCAGGAACACCTGACACAGGGCAATTCCAAAAGCCACCCTGCCACAGAGCCCTCAACTGCTACACCAACCCAACCTAGTAAGGGATTATTTGCTTGTTTGTTTGTTTGCTTACTTGCTTTATAGATGGTTGTGAGCCACCATGTGGTTGCTGGGCATGGAACTCAGGACCTCTGCAAGAGCAGTCAGTGCTCTTAACCACTGAGCCATCCCTCCAACCCCTAGTAAAGGTTTTATTTTGTTGTTGTTTCAAGACAGGGTTTCTTTGTGTAGCTGTGGCTGTCCAGGCTGGCCTCGAAGTCACAGAGACCCTCCTGCCTCTGCCTCCTGAGTGCTGGAATTAAAGGTGCATGCCGCCATGACCCTGTGTAAATAATTTTAAAACTACCATACGGCTATAAAAAAACAGTAGAAACAGACACGCACATGCAGCTCATTAAAAATCCATTAACCAGGGGTTGGGGATTTAGCTCAGTGGTAGAGCGCTTGCCTAGCAAGCGCAAGGCCCTGGGTTCTGTCCCCAGCTCAAAAAAAATCCATTAACCATTTTTAATTTTTTTATTTAATATTTAATTTAATTTAATTATTTAATTTATTTTATTTTGTTTAATATTTTGGCCTGCCAGTACGCACATGGACCTTGTGCCTGTAGTACCTGCAGAGGCCAGAAGAGGGCATCAGATCCCCTAGAACTGCAGTAACATGGAGCCACCATGAGAGTACCCAAGAACAGCAAGTGTTCACCATCTCTAAATCCCCAAACTAAGTGGTTTAAATCGCAGACATTTGGAGCTGGCTCGGTGGCTCAGTGGGTAAAGCTCAGAAAGCTTGACTACCCTAGTTCCAACCCCAGAGCCCAAGTAAAGGGTCCACAAAGTTGTCTCTTCTGCTAGTACCTGTAAGTATTCCCGAGTGTTTGAACACTACACACACACACACACACACACACACACACACACACACACACACAAATAATTTTTTAAAAGATAGTTTAAGGCCTGAGTCACAGAAAATCCTTCCTCAAAACAAACAAACCCAATACTCCAGAGGTAGAGATCTCCGTGAGTTCAAAGCTAACCAGAGAGAGAAAAAAAACAAGATATTGGGGCGGGGGGGTTTCCTCTTTACAGCAGCTTCCTAAAGCACGTTCCACAATCTCAACATCGTTTTTAAAAACTCGTCTTGGTAGGTGTGCCTGTGTGCGCATGCGTGTCCAAATCACAGCCCACCTTTGTGGAGTCAGCTCTCTGTTTCCGCCTGCTTATGGGGTCTGAGGATCAAAGTCGGGTGCTCATGACCCATGAGCCATCTCGAAGTCCCTAAGTAAGGTTTCTCATAATCCCTTTTCTCTGTCTCCCCTCCTCGTCCACAGATAATTTGCCAGCAGCCCTACCTGGCTGGCAGTGTTGCCTCAGCCCTCCCATGCCTTACTCCACCCTGCAACACTCAGGGCCCTGCCTTGCCTGAATTTCGTAAACTTCTTTTCCGGTTCAGACCTCTCTCTTCTCTGTACCTCGGAACCGGTCTGTCCGGGATCTACTCTCAGGTGGTAGATTGAAGATCTCAGAAATGCTGGTGGAGCTGGCAAAGACTGGGTGCACCGTGTGACTGGTAGAATAACAGTACCGCCCTTACACGCACACACACACGAACACGCACGTACACACGTGCACGCAGGCAAGCGCACGCACCTCACGCAGTACCCCAGCACACGGCTGCATGACTTTTCCAGCTCAGACCCAAGACTCCCTCGTACTGTTTCATCTGAGCTAACAGGTGAGGCCAACACACATACGTTAGAATCTGCAAGTGAAAAACGGACGAAACTCTCAAGAGTGGATCCCCTCTGCTGTGTCCAAACCAACGGGGTGCTTGGCTGGACCCTCAAGTTTTTGTGTTCATTCATCACCCATTGGGCCACTGTGGAGGCAAATTGGAGGAGACCTCAGGAATCGCTATGAGAAGTAAGGCCAGAGCGACCCTCAAGTTCACTTTCAGGGAGGTCACATCTGGATGCTTCCTCTGGGACAGTGTGCAGCTGCTGCCCCTGCCCCTGCATCTCTCCCCAGGGAGGGGAGTGGTCAGAAACCCCTGCAGAAAAGAATTTGTGTTTTAGCTCAAGGTTAGCACCCTTTTGATCGAGGCAGGAAGAGAGGAATGAAAAGTAGCCAGCTTCTTCCCAGGTGCGAACTGGGGCGGAATGTACATCCGTCCGTCAGTCCATCCGTCCGTCCGTCAGCTTCCTCTCCTACAAACGCCAAGAGCCAGACCAACAATACTCTTTCTGAGGCCGACAGCAAGCAAGTGCTTCCTTAACCGGTCTGTGGCTATCATCGAGACATATGAATACCAATGGGTGACATCTTTTGACAGGAATAGCGTGGTTAAATAGCCAGTAACCCCTTTTACAAGTCACTTGGCCTTTGTTTGGTTACACCCTTTGACAGAGAGCTTTCCTAGTACAGAGGAAGCTGTAGACACCCAGCGGCGGAGAATCCTGTTTCACAAGCTAAGACCACAACCTAAAGGCAGAAAGAACTACGAATCTCTAGTTCCCCCACTTAGAAGGAGGAAGGCAGGAGGCAGGAGTTCGAGACCCTCCTAAGCTGTATAGCAATTTTAAGCCTAGTGTAGGCTAAATAAGGCATTGCTTAGGGAGAAGGAGAGAGAGAGGAAGAGACAGAGGGAGGAAGGGAAGAGAGGGAGGGAGAAAGGGTGGGAGTGAGGGCTGTTTTACAACCTTAAGAAGACCAATATTGAAGCTAGAAAAGGATTGGCCTCAGCTTTGTGGCATTTTTACCCCCTAACCATTAAACCACCCTGTCTCCCAGTCCCCACTATTCACACACTTACACCGGAGAATCTCATGTTATAAAAACTTCAGCACTATCCACTAGTACTGTGGAACTGCTTGTCGGGGGCCTTTCTAAAGGACAGAACCTGAAGTGAGGGCTGGGATGCAGATGAGATGGTCAGTCCATTTATCCCACCAGGGGGCCCAGTGCCTCCCCCAGTTGCAGTCACATGGCCACCCACGTCTTTTATGCAGTAGCCCTCCTTTAGGAGGTAACACAAACCAGAAACTCTCTTCCTGCGTCGTTGGCCTTCGGCTAGAACATCTGGAAGCCACTTTGGGGTCCCTGACCTAATTGACCAATTTCTCTCTCCTGATCTCATCAGAGGCCTGAGGATCACAGTCTCAAAAGCAAAAGGAAAAGCAAATTTAGACCAAGCATGGTGGTGCATGCTTGTGATCCCAGCATTCGGGAAGCAGAGGCAGGTGGATTTCTGTGAGTTTGAGACCAGCCTGGTCTACAGAGTGAGTTCCGGGACAGACAGGGCCACAGGGAGAAAACTTGTCTCAAAAAGAAAAAGAAAAAAAATAATCTAAAAATATCTCCTGTTTCCATTTAAATTGTTCACAGTGGACCTGGGACGAGCCATGACCTGAATGAAATTTAAGGATGACAGGCAGAATATGTAAATATATAAGCCCAAGACCTATATAAACTGGATTTTTTTTTCTTTTATTCCAGGATGGCTTCTTTTTGTACATTAGGCAGAACCATGCACCTGATATTATTAAAGGACTTTTCCCTTTATTGATCTCTAAGTGGGCAGCATGATCTCTCATTGGGAAGACATATTAATTCCAAAACATAAAGAGATAATGCTTTTCTTCAGCTAGACATCTCAAGCGACAAGGATATTAAAAACCACAAGCTTCTCTCACTGAAGGCCAGCGTGCTTGTGACTTTAATAACTTAATAGGATTACTATCGGCACTCCTTCCTCATCCTGAGTCCCAGCAATGTACCTCGTGAAATAGCGCTTCTATTCTCACAAACTTCCGTTCTTTTGTTTTAGATTCACTTATTTTATGTGTTTGGGTATCTGCCTACCTGTGCATCTGTGCCCTGCGAGTGTGCCTCGCACTCTGAGAGGCCATGAGATCCCCCTGGAATTGCGAGCGAGTTTTAATTATGGGCAGCTGTCAGCATCCATTTGGGTGCTTGTCATACATAGAACCTGGGTCTTCTTCAAGAACAACGAGTGCTCTTAACGCTGAGTCAGCTCCCCAGCTCCTCATTTGATTTTAAAAGTTTACTTCATCTTTAAACCTTGCTAATTGCATCCTTTGAGCAGCGTAACTTACAAAGTCATTATGAAGACTTTCTCTTGGAAGCCCACACCCATACTTGGGTGTGTGCTGTCCTTTCCCTGTGCGGGTCTCTTTAAATACCCACGCTTCTATCTGAAGTATGTTCCATCTCTTATCTCTACTTAATAAACTCCATGACTCTTTTTCTCTCTGACTTGCCCTGGAACTCCTGTCTGTACTGTAGCCAAGGATCCGCCTTTACCCGAGTTAGGTCCCTAAGCAGTAAACTCCTCAGGCTCTTGACATCAGAACTAGGCCACATCTCCCCACCACAATGGGTAGTTATGCACTTAAGTGTTTCACACTGAGCCTCCTCCCAGCCCCGTTTCCCTGGATCTGGATAGCCAACAACTTGTACGGATGCTGCCCAGAGGGACTGAAGATCTAGTAGCTCCATTGGTAGAGGGCTAACCCATGTGTTTTATGCAAAGCCCTGGGTTTGATCCCCAGCCGCACACAAAACTGCAAGTGGTGAACTAAAACTACCGTCCTACTTTGTAGGAAGACGACACGGGAGGATCAGAAGTTCATGGTTATTCTCAGTGCATAGAGTATTGGAGATCAGCCTGGGGCATGTGAGACCCTTTCTTAAAATAACACACACAGGAAGGAAGGAAGGTAGGAAGGAAGGAAGGAAGGAAGGAAGGAAGGAAGGAAGGAAGGAAGGAAGGAAGAGAGGGAGGGAGGGAGAGAGGGAGGGAGGGCAGGGAGGGAGGGAGGGGAAGAAGAAGAAAAGAAAGAAAATTCTCCCAAGACATCTAAAAGCAGTGTGTGTGTTTTCAGCTGTTGTGATACAAGTTATCCATTTGTTTCAAGTCATCAAGGTAGTACTGCCTTACTACCAATAAACACAGTGATACAGATGCCTTGGGGAGACAGCTCAATCTGTAAAGTGCTTGGGGACCCAAGTCTAAACCCCAGAATCTAGGTTAAAAAAAAAAAAAAAAAAAAAAAAACAACCCAAACAAACTGGACATGATTATGTTTGCAATCCCAGCATCAGAGAAGAGGGACCTGTGACCCCCTAGGGCTCACCGGCTGGCCAGCCTAACATAACCCTTGCATTCCAGGTCCCAATGAGAGACCCTGTCTCAAAACACAACATAAACATTTCCTGAGCAACATCACCAGAGGTTACCCTCTACGTGCACATGCACACACAAAAGACTTATTGACCAGACTCTTATATGGCTTCTATCGAGTTAAGGCATGTCCCTGGGCTGGCCCTCAATGATGTCGTAAAATGCCTGCCTGTGAAGTCTCAGTGCTGCCAGGAAACCTGACTGTTTATTCTAGCCAAAGCCTGCTAATAAACACACACACACACACACACACACACACACACACACACACACACACACACACACACACTCTGGACTGCCTTCTCCAGAACCTCAACATCATCTCTTTGGAACACTAACATTCAAGTTCAAGGAAAATACTCTTACTGTAGCTCCCAGCCAGTGAGGCACCCCTGGCTGAAACGCTATGTGTTGGCTTCTAACTCCAACACCAGTGTTTCCTAAACCTGAAGGTTAACCAGGTGTGGGGTCTCACGCCCACAATCCCTGCTATCAGGAAAGAAATTAAGGTAGGATTGCTATGACTTTGGGGCCAGCCTAGGCCACCACATGAATTTCAAGCCAGCCTGGGCTACATTGTGTGTGAGGTATTGTCTTAAAATTTTTTTTATTTATTAAAAAAAATGTTCATTTTTCACCAAGATAGGGTCAATTCACAAACCCAGAGAGCCTAGTCACATGGTTCAATTCCCTTTAATGTATCATAGTTTAAGTATGACCAATACCATTTTATGACCGTTACTGAAGAGATATTAAAGACACACTACTCACTCCAGATAGAGAAACTGACAGAACAAAGATGGGATTCCATCTGAGTCCAGTGTGGTGAAGCAGAGAGTTTATTGGTGCTCCTTATAGGCTCACGGATGACTCAAAGGAAGCACTAAAGTCTGCCGGCGGTGGTGGTGCATACCTGGAGGCAGAGGTTGGTGGATCTCTGAGTTTGGGCAACCTCATCTAGTAAGTTCCAAAACAGTCAGGGCTACACAGAGAAACCCTATCTTGGAAAACAAATAAATAAAATAAAAATTTAAAAAGTGCTATTCTTATCATGAGAGACCCAACTTCCTTTCCTTTCTTGGAGATTAGTTCTTTTTTCTTCTTAAGATTTACTCATTTATTATATATGAGTACACTGTCGCTGTCTTCAGACACACCAGAAGAGGGCATCAGATCTCATTACAGATGGTTGTGAGCCACCATGTGGTTGCTGGGATTTGAACTCAGGACCCTCTGGAAGAGTAGTCAGTGCTCTTAACCACTGAGCCATCTCTCCAGCCTGGAGATTGGTTCTAATGCTTTGGTTCAATCAGGAATCTGTGTGTTCAAATGCTAAAGGTCCTTGTCCCCAATTGATTTTTGATCGATCAATAAAGATGCAAGCGGCCAATGGCCAGACAAAGGGATATGGGGTGGGACCCTTACTGTTTCATGGGCTAGGATGCAGGATGGAAAAGGAGGGGGAAAAAAATCACCATGACTGGGGGCGGGGGTGGTGGGGAGAGACACAGAGGGACTCAGGAGCTACAGGAGATCAAGCCAACGAACCACGTAAGAATTTGGGTAAGTGCCCACTGGCCACTTCCCAGATTGGGCCTGGGATAGCAGAGGCAGGTTTAGGAATGCCCAGCTTTGAGGGAGCCAAGGCATTTTAAAATTAACGTGTGTGTGTGTGTGTGTGTGTGTGTGTGTGTGTGTGTGTGTGTGTGTGTGTGTGTGTGTGTGTGTGTCGTCCATTTGAGAATCCAGATAGCTCCTAGGAGGCTGCGTGCACTCACGGTCCACCAGGAGCCATATCGGTGTAGCGAAAACTCACCACTACATTCCTTTCCTCTCCTTTCTTTTTCTTTCCTGTATACCTTTCCATCTCCTGTGCTCTCTAGCACCTTCTAAGGCTGTGTGCATCTGGCGCAGATGGGAGGAGGAGACAGGAGCGCAGATTAGAACCTCGAGCTGGGTTCTCTTTGAGAACAGAGAGAGGGGGTAGAGAGCAAGGTCTGAAACGTTTTAAACCAAGTCTAGGAATTAGCATATGAAGGGAACCAGTCCAAAGAAAACTGAGCCCTCAACCCAAACCCACCTTCCATACCAGATAGAGCATATACCAGAAAACCCGCCATATGCAGGTGACCCAGAAAGCTCCCGCTTTACGAAAAAACCAGAGTCGCGATCCTTTATGCATGTGCCTGTACAAAGTTCGCTTCCTTTGGAAGGGACTTCTTGTCAAGAGCTCGTTTGAAAGTTCTAGCAAGAGAGTGCAGCTAATCGGATACTCTTCCACCTCCGTGGAGAAGATCCGTGAGCTTCAAGGGGAAAGAACAAGGAAGTGATGGAAAACAGGGACACCTGCCTCGCCGACCAGGTCAATAAATCAACGCTGGAAATCACCTAGATGACAGCTGTCCCAGCCAGGTTACGCTGAGAAGTGCCAACAAAGAGATCATCAGTGTTCGCACTGGAAAGCGAGGGCTTCTGGGGAAGCCAACGGCAGACCTTGCGGAGTGGCTCGCTGAGGGAGGAACTGAGAGCGAACAGTCTCCTGTTTCCAGTAGGTCTTGAAGGACGGAGTCACAGGTCTCTGGTGGTTGACGCAGGAATGAGTCACCCTGCTTGCACTCAGTTGGGTCCTGGAGGCTGGCTCCCTCGGGGGAGGACATCCTATGAGTCTTATCTCTGAGAAGTCTTGAAGAAGCAGCTGGTGGTGGGGCCAGCCCCCGGGCCTGGGCGACAGAGTGAGAGAGAGACACTGTCTGAAAAGAAAAGTAAGTTAAAAGAAAAGAGCTCAGGCAAAGGCAGGAAGAAAGGAAACTTTTCTAATTTGTTTGTATAGATTATCCTTGTCGGTTGTTTTTTGTTTACAGTGTTTATTAAACAGATATCCTGTGTTTTGAGCTTTTTAAACTAGTTTCTAGCATGATGCAGTGATGTTGCAGTCAAATACTTTTGTGAATACGTATATTCCTATTGTTAGAGATATATCCTCAGGGTAAATGGCGTCGGGGTGCCAGGTCACAGGCTGAATCATAGGTAGATGTGCTACGATATTGCCAAACTGTTCTCTACCAGAGTTATACATTTTTGTGTTCCTTCCAAAACTGTATAAGAGTGCTCGTTTCTCATAACCTTGCCAATTGAGTCTGCTGTCAAGCTTCTGAGTCCCTGCCAATCAGATAGGCCAAGCTATTTTTAATTCTTCGTGCAAACTTATCTCCTAAATCCTGCAGGTAACTAACATCACAGTTTGGAAGCGGCGAGCCAGGGGGGATGTCTAGCGCCACCTGGTGGCGTCATAATAATTGCACTAAAACTTTCTCGTGTTTTAGCGTGTTCAATTTGAAGGAATGATATCTGGGTTGGGGGTGTGACTCAGTACTTGACTAAAATAAGTCCAAAACCCAGACTTGGGTCCCCAGCACTGCATAAAGCCACTGTGACGGCAGATTTCTGTAATCCTGGCACTCAGAAGCTGGAGCAAGGAGGAACAAGGTAGAAGCCAGACTTGGTTATACAGGGATTGGAAGCCAGCCGGGGATACACGAAACCCTATATAAGCAAGCAAACAAAAAGATGTCAGACATACGGAAACTTTTATCCCAGTGATTATAGAAATAAAAACGTAAGGGGTATAAACACTCACATCAACGCTCTAATTGGAAGGAAGAATTCAGGGAAAGAGAGGATGGGGCTGATGGTAAAAGATTCAGGCCGCAGACAGAAGTGAACAGTGTTTTATAGGCTATTGGAGTGGTCTGAGGTCTGGAAGGTTTTGTTAGTCATAAGGGTGCTATTTTTAATACCTGGGTGTGGTGTGCCTGCCTATCCCAGCAGTCCTGGGCTACTGTGGGCTAGAGGGAGAGATACTGGCTCAAAAAAACAAAGCTAAACTCAACTAAATTAAACTCCCTATTTATGGAGATAGGCATGGCGTACACCTTTAATCCCAGAACTTGAGAGTCAGGAGCAGTCAGATTTCTGTGACTTTGAGGCCAGCCTGGTCTGCACAGTGAGTTCCAGGACAATCAGAACTACATACGCAGTGAGACCTTGCTTCAAAAATAAATAAATAAATAAATAAATAAATAAATAAATAAATACTCAAACAATAAAAACAAGCAAAATATCTACTTACGGCTTAAGTTGATTTTTCCACGTAAGATACAGATGCTTGTAAATACCATGGAGACATCCTGCACTTGGGAGGTTTTCCTCTTGTGATAAAGCACTGGGTACATTCCTCACGTTGTTGGCAAGGAAGGGAAGATTTGCTTGCTAACTAAAAGACTGTGGATTAAGGGCAGGGGAACCAGTTGACTCTTACCTCCTTGACGATCCTCATTTCTGTACTGGATCTTAGCCCAAAGCACATTTCCTCTTCATGAGGTTCAGCAAACAAGAGACGCTCTTGCCAGGTGTGGTGGTCCACACCAGTAACCCCAGCAAGATGGCAGGACCCTTTTTCAGTTGTTACTGTGTTGTGTTTTTTTTTAAGTTTGTTTTGGTGTCAGTTGGTTTTTGCTTCTTCCAGACAGAGTTTCTCTGTGTAGCCCTAGCAGCCCTGGAACTCACTCTATAGACCAGGCTAGTGTAGAACTCACAGAGATCCTCCTGCCTCTGCCTCCCAAGGGCTGGGATTAAACGTGTGTGCCACCACCAACTGACTCAAGCCCCTGCTTTAGTAAGGAGGATTAAAAAAGAAGACTATAAAAAAGACACTCTGTGTGTGTGTGTGTGCGCGCGCGTGTGTGTGTGTGTGTGTGTGTGTGTGTGTGTGTCTGTGTGTCTGTGTGTCTAGGTTCCTGGCAGAGATCCATGGAGCCTTTAAAATGTCAGGAGACACTGAAAATTGCCCTGTTTAAATACACACACACACACACACACACACACACACACACACACACACATTCTTGTGCACGCAAGACACAGACATACTCGTGCATGCAAGAGATGGAAATAGAAAGACTATTTGGGAAGAGGAAACAGACCAATGTGAGGAGACAAGACAGAAAGGGGCAGATGAATCACTACACACTGTATACACATCAAAAACCCATTATATATAATTAATGTAATAAAACCAATATAATATGAGGGGCCAGGCAGGGACTTGACTCCACTCTTCTACTGAAGGCTACAGTTCCAGCATCTGATACCACCACTACCCAGGTTCTATTCCCTCCCGCTGCAACTTCCTTCATATTTATTGAATATGCAAAAAGGCAAAATGATAATAATTAAGTCTTAAACTCTTAATTGATCCTATATTTTCAAATCTAGAATGGGAACATTTTATTCCATAAAAACAAAAGACTATCCCAAAGGGTTTAGGAAAGTTATTGCCGATATTTCCCCAAACTGGGTCCCTTTTTGCTCTTGAAGCCATGCCAACTGGACAGTGAAGGAGACTTTTATTGGCCAAGTACAGAAGGGATAAACTCCACAGTCAAGTTCTTAGGGAGTTATCAGGGGGATTTGTTAATTTTAGAGTTTTTAAAAAGACCTACTTATTTATTTTATGTATATGAGTATACTCACTGTCCTCAGACACACCAGAAGAGGACATCAGATCCCATCACAGATGGTTGTGAGCCACCACGTGTTTGCTGGGATTTGAACTCAGGACCTCTGGGAGAGCAGTCGGTGCTCTTAACCTCTGAGCCACTTCTCCAGCCCAAGATCTATTTATTTTTATTGTATTTATGAGTGTTTTGATCCATCTCTCTACCCCAGCTGTAGTTTTGTGTGTGTGTGAGATGCGTAAGCGTGTGATGGTCCCCAGAGGCCATGGGAGGACACTGGGCATCGTCCTCTGTCAAACTCCGTCTTATTCCCCGGAGACAGAGTCCTTCAGGAAACTGAGTTAGGCTGAGGACAGCAGGTCTGCAGCCTTCTTGTCTCAGCCCTCTCCAGCACTGAGATTAGAGATCCCATCTGGCTTCGTAGGTGTTCTGGATTCAAATGCAGGTCTTTGTGATTGTTTAGTGAGCATTCTTCCCCACTGAGCTCCCTGACTCCAACCCCGGGGGTTCAGCTGTCAGAAAAGTGTTTTTTTTTTTTTAATTTTTTGTTATTGTTGTTTTGACATTGTTTTTAGACAGGGCCTCTCTGTGTAACAATCCTGGCTGTTCTGGAATTTACTTTGTAGACAATACTGACCTCGAACTCAGAGAGATCCACCTGCCTCTACTTCCCAAGGACTGGGATTAAAGGCATGGACCACATCCGACTGATTTTTTTGTTTTGGTTTTAAAACCCAGTAAAAGAAAGAAGGAGCTACGGTGTATCCCTGTTTTAGCTCGCAGGGAACAGAGAGAGGAAGGTTTGCAAAAACTGATGCATGAAGCCAGTTCAGTTCCAGGTGAGCCAAAGTCACAGTGAGACCCAGTGTAAAAAGAAAAGAAAAGGAGGGAGGGGCGGGGAGGGGAGGGAGGGGGGGGAGGAGGGAGGGAGGGGAGGGGGGGAGGGGAGGGAAGGGAAAGAAGGATAAGAGCGGGAGGGAAGAGAAAAGAGACTGAAGCGGAGTGCTGTCATACACTTGTACTACCAGAATTTAAAAGACAGATCAAGAATTCAAGGTCATCTTCCGCTACAGTGAGTTCAAAGTCAGTTTGGAGTACATGAGAGACCACATTAATCAACTCCTTCAAAAAAAAAAGTAGAGATGGCTCAGTGGTTAAAAGCACTGGCTGCTCTTCCACAGGTCCTGAGTTCAATTCCGAGCACCACATGGTGGCTCACAACCATCTGTAATGGGATCTGATGCCCTCTTCTGGTGTGTCTGAAGACAGCGACAGTGTACTCACATAAATAAAATAAATAAATCTTGAGGGGGGCTGGCTAGTAACGGGGAGTCATAGTCATGTCTTCTAGTAGTAAGTTGAGCTACCTCTCTTTTGTCTGCTTATATAGGGCTTTCCGTTGTTGTTATGGCAACTGCCAGCTATCCACTAGGAAGGTTCATATTTTGCATGCAGATAGCAATACATCGTGAGGACAGGCGCTCTCTGGCAGCAGTCTTCGGACCAATCACTTTGTGCTCAGCAAGGTCACCAAAGCAATACTCAATTGACCTTGTAGGGCTGAGTACAACCCAGTAACAGCGGGGAGATTTCACACAAACGCAGGGGTTATGTGGGGTTCCTGTGGGGACGGGGCTTTTCCAGAGTGGCCTAGGATTGGAGGGATTGCGTGGTCTGATCGTTAGGGCAAACTCAAGATTGGTTTTTTGTTTTTTTTTTTTCACATAGGGTGGGACCTGGCCACTCTCCTGCCTCAGGCTAGGAATGGCCATTACAACAGCCAATAGAAAACCCTGGAGCAGGCCTAGCCATTTATCCTCCCTCCCCCAATTGTGAGGCTAGAACAGCAGTTACAGCTATTTTAAATCCTCTGGCCTATTAGGAAAGACAGGGGCGGGGCCTGGCTGCTGGACGGAGGTGGGAGGAGGGGGGCTTGCGGGCTTTGAGAGTTTATAAATATACAAAATTGGGTAATCTCTAGGTTCAGTTGAGAGGTGGAAAGCTAGTAAGGAAGCCACCTAACATTGACCTCTGGCCTCTACATTCATCACGCAAGCACACACCCACATGGACAGACATCCCACGAAAGCAGAACAAGAAAATACCTCGTTATAAGCTCTTTTGACTTCTGTTTTCCAGCAAATAAATTCAAAAGACACACAGAACACAAAGACAGCCATGTTTATTAGTCTCATCAGTGAATGGTCAATGACCAGCAAAAGATCGCTGTGGAGGAAAAATACTCAGGTTGAATAGACCAGCGCGCTAACCCTTATTCCTTAGTCTTTTATTATTATTGGTTGTTGCTATCGTTTTAGACGTGGTCTCATGTAGCCTCGGATTGATCCTCTGGTGAATCCAGTTTTCTGTTAGTGGTTGGTTGGTTTTACAAGGCAGGCTTTCTCTAGGCAGCTCACTGGGATTCTCTGTAGATGAGGCTGGCCTCAAACCCAGGGAGATGTGCCTGCCTCTGCCTCCCGAATGCTAGGATGAAAGGGGTGCACCACCACTGTCAGCCTTCAGCCTTCCCTGCTGATCTTCAACTCAGCACTTCTGAAAAAAGAGCTTGAATTCCTAACCTCCCTGCTCCCAGAGGGATGGGTCGCAATGGGCTGCTTTCTTTTGTTCTTAACACACCAGGGATTGAACCCAGGACCTTGGAGTTTACTAGGCGAGTGCTCTTCTGGCGAATCTATATCCCCAGCCCTTTATTTCCTTAAGGCCCTTCCTAGCAACCTCATTTACAGACCCACTAGGATTCTCTTAGGGAGTGGACAGTGGGTGTGGCTTTGTTCTTTTCCAAAAAGCTGTCCTACTACTAGGCCTATAGTCCCAGCACTGTAAGAGGCAGGAGATAGCCTCAGGTTCCAAGGCCAGACTGGTTTACTGGGAAGTTCCAAGCTTTGTAAGGGATACACAGGGGGATGATGAAAGGGGGTGGGGGTGGGGGAGGGGAAGGAGATGGCTCAGCAGTTAAAAGCACTTTTGCTGCTCCAGCAGAAGACCAGGTCTAATTCCCATAACTGGGCCCACAGCCATCTGTCTGGATCTCCAGTTCCAGAGGACCTGACATCCTGTTCTGGCTTTCATGGGTACCAAGCACGCATGTAATGTGCATACACAGTAATTTTAAAAAAGTTAAATTAAGCTTCTCCAGTATATTTATTATGCCTTCTCTGGCACTGACTGTGAAAATCTAGTATCAGGCCTGGTGGTGGTGGTGGCAGTATGCTTTTAATCCCTGTCCTTGGGAGGCAGAGGCAGGCAGATCTCTTGAGTTCGAGGCTAACTCATGCACCCTGGGGAAAACTTGTCATCTCACTCCAACAGAGTCCCCTTTCTTCCACTTTCCCAACCGTCAGCCTTACTCTACAGATCCTGCCCACACAGAAACAGCCGAGTTGGTTGATGTTTGAGATGGGGAGCAGTTGGGAGAGAAACATTCATTCTTCGTCTTCTCTCTATAGAAGCTGAAACCCAGCCTCACACATGCCAGGCAAGGGCTCTCTCTCTCTTCCTGAACTACCCTTAGATGCTGTCCACTTTAGTTAAGTGTTAATGTGACTGTAACCATAACACATTGTACAAACCAAACCATCACTGTCTATAGTTTAACAAGAAAATGAGGGAAAAAGACAGGAACAAATGCATCCTTAAAATCCCACTATTTTCTTTTTTCTTTTCTTTTTTTCAGAGTTGGGGACTGAACCCAGGGCCTTGCGCTTGCTAGGCAAGCGCCCTACCACTGAGCTAAATCCCCAACCCCAAGATCCCACTATTTTACACCAGATAAAGTCCGTATCACATGCAAACCATATCCCTAGCATTGGCCCATTCTCCATCCCAGAGATAGCAGCCATCTCTAGGTCGTTATCATTCATGCACAAGTCTACAAAAGAAAAGCTAAGTAAAAATACATCTATTTTTTAAATGTAGTATTAGGTGAGGGCTATTCGAGAGTTGGCTCAGTGGCTAAGAGCACCTACTGCGCTTCAGGGGGTCCAAGTCTGGTTCCCAGCACCTGTTGAGCCCTACCTTGGTGTTTCCCTCCCCCTCGCTGAGCCTCTTAGCCTGCTATAGCAAGAACTTGTTTACACCCTTGGCAGCTGCTCTTAGCCCCTGATTTGGGGCTGGGATTTTCCATGGCACCCTTCCTCCCCACTGAGCCTTCCTGCTTGCTGTTGTTAAGAAGTTGTTTATGCCCCTGATTGGGCCGGAACTTTCACCACAGACTTTTCCTGTTTTCTTGGTTGGGGATTTTCACCTGCCTTGTTTTTCCACGGCTTTTGCCTCGCGTATATAAGGAAATTTCAGGAAAGCCTTGGTGGCACTCGCTGAAAACGGGTGACCCGTGTATGTGTTTTCTTTCAATCCCGCAGACCTACGTCCGATATTCACACACTGGCAGCGCAGGCGCCGACAAGCATCCACATCACCTGTAACTCAAGGTCAACGGAAATCCAATGCCCTCTCCTGACACCTGTACACACACACACACACACACACACACACACACACACACACACACACACACACACACTTTAAAAATTTTTTTTTCTTTTTTAGGAGCTGGGGACCGAACCCAGGGCCTTGCGCTTGCTAGGCAAGCGCTCTACCACTGAGCTAAATCCACAACCCCTAAATTTTTTTTAATGTATCAAGGAGACATAGGAATGGACAGCCCTAATCTCAAATGACCAGGAAGACTTCAGATGTCTTTGGAGTCCGAGTCGTTCTCTATTTTAATTTCCCCCCTTTTCATTTTTAGTTTTTATTTCTCAAAAAGATCTCATGCAGCCCAAGATGGCCTTAAACTTCCTGTTTATCTGTGGATGACTAGGAACTTCTAATCCTGCTGCGTCTGCCTCTGAAGAAGCGCTGGGATCACAAGCGTGCACAACCACACCTGATTTAACGCAATGTTGGCTTCCGGCTAGGCAAGCACTTTACTAACCTTACTTTCTCTCCATCCTGAGTGTCCCATCTCTTGCTGCATGCAGAACTTCAGGATTTAAACAAAAATCAATGTGAAAAATAGATGTTTATTACAAGAATTCGTTTTGACACTGTAAAATGAAACCAGAGGTGGCATTCCCAAAGCATACGGCAGGCTGGAGAGGGGAACTCCAAGAGTAACGGTCTCTCGCCTCAAAAGTACCTGAGGGGGTTGTTTATCTAGTGTACTGGAAGGGCAACGAATCCTACCCCAGCCCCACCCAACTGAAACAAATCCTTTATTTAACTTTCGAATTTCTCTTTTATTGTCCAATTGGATTTTATTTCCTCTGGAAAAATCTGCCCTCAAGTATTTAATTTCCAAAAGCTGCAAGGAACCCAAATGGAAGAGAGCAATGACCACCAGACCTATCCAGATTCCTGCTTGTCTCAAATATTAAATGGCTGGAGGAACTCTCCCTTAGAAGCCTTAGGGGAGGTCCATTATGACCGCCAGGCATGAGAGTGCGTGGACACTTTCTTCCCCAACTTGACTGAATAGCAGCCCCCCCCCCCTTTGCACAGCACCACCTTTGTCCAAGCAGCAGGAGAACCAGGTTCTGATGTCTAGAAGCTTTGCCTTGAGTTAAGAACGGAGTCCTGAGGACCAGCCATAGGTTGCTGGGAAGCAGAACTTTGATGTACTTTGTTTATAAAAAGTAGCCCAGAGTCCCTAAAACACTCCCCCACTTCCGACAAAAAGAAGTTTGTCAAATCAAGTTTTTATTTCCAGCAACATCTGTCAAATATAAACACAACCTTGCCAAAGAGCTAGAAAGCCCTTCTATATAACAATCAATTTCAATATAGAATCTCTCTCTCTGTCTCTCTCTCACACACACACACACAGACACACAGACAGACACACACACACACACACACACACACACACACACACACCATCAAAGAGACGAGACTATTAACACACACATCTCCTCGATCCATATAAATCTTACAAGGGTCTGTGCAGTAGTTCCAGCCAAATGAAGTGACTAACAGCCACCAGTTCCAGCCTTTTCTCTTTAGATCGCTTTAAATCTTTCTCACTCCAAGTCTCTTGGGAGTTAACCGAGCTCTCCCACCTTGTTCGGACACGGTGTCAGTTTACTTGTATCCAGGAGAATCCCAGTGGCACATTTTGAGACAAAGAGCAGGCTCCAGAGGCTAGACACCTGAGGTCACCATCAAATGCCTCAGCCCATCTTCCTCCAGTCCCCACTCTAGAGCAACTGGCACTCCGCCCGGGGAGGAGAAAGCTGGGGAGCTAGGCTCAAAGTCCTTATGGAGAGGCCTTTACAGGCAGGTAGTGGTTTTGGGCTCCTGTCAGCCCAGTCATTATTACTGCCTAGTCTAGGACTCTTGTCCAATCCCACATAGGAATGGGGAATGAAAACTTTGTAACTAGTCTCAGGCCACCCATTGGTGGTAAGGAAAGGAGGGAGGGCGGGAAAGAGGAGGGAGAAGTAGCTGATGTTATTAAATTCATATCCTAGCTAGAATAAAAGCAAGGGGTCCCGGGGGACCTAGAAGACATTGAAGGCATCCAGTGCAGCTACAGCCAGCAGGGGCTGGAACTTGTAGCACCTGAGTAAGGCAAGTGGACATGAGATGAGCCCCAGCAGGTCACACGAGGAATGACGAGGTCTGTTTGAATTCTCCCTAGGGAAATAAGACATCCAATCAACTCCCCTGTCTCATGTTGCTCTCAAACACACAGACAGGCTAGAAACACCCACTTGATACACAAGGCCCTCCTCAGGGCAGGTGCACTCACCTCACTGCGAGCACTGGGCTGGCTGTAAATGACCTTCTTACCCGGTGCAGTCCTGTGAGCAAACCAGAAACGGGAGACACTCAAGCCCTACCAATTAATGCATCCATGCAGACATCAGGGGCCACAATGGAGGCCCACTTTGCAGAAAAACTGAGTGTTTAGAAGGAAAGTGTTGGCAGCAGATAGGACAAGTTCAAGAGATCAGAACAGAAGTCTAGGTTTCTTCCCCTCTGAAACACCTACTTCTACCCCACTCCCACTCCCACTCCCGGGGCTCAGACCCCACCCGACTCCCACCCCAGCTCCAAACCATGATCTTATGAGAGAGAACCCTGGGACATCACCATGCTCACCCTTTCTTTGTTCCTGAAAAAGAAAAGAAAAATGTGTACTGACAATTCTGAAATCTTACTTTCTTTACAAAATACAGGCATACTGTAAGAATGTTTTTGTTTTAATCCCAAGTGTGAAGATCTGGGGCCGATGCAGCGGCCTGTGATTTGCCTCATGCTCTGGTAGAGGCGTGGTTTTACCAGCTCCAGATCAGAATTCGGGGAACTTTTCAGAGGTTATGTAGATGCTAAGGTCCTGAGAGGAGGAGTGGGTGGTTGTTGGTTGAACACGGGGGTTGGCTGTGGTTTTAGTAGTTATGTTCAAAGAAGAAACAAAAGGAAAGAAACTAGATTGAAGGATTTTTTTTTTCTAATTCTTCTCTCCCGTCTATCCTTGCTTCTTCCTATCTAGTGTTAGGGGGTGAAAGGGATGGGGGAGTAAAGGGTGGGGAAAAAGTAGCAAAGACCAACTACAACCATGATTATTATCAGAATAGAATACAGCATAGCATGGGAATCAGGGGGAAGTGGTATGTGCTTTTTTTCATAGGAACTAGATCGAGTAACCGCGCTCCCTCGGAAGATGGTGCCAGCACATAGGGCATGGTTATCAAGGTCCACACTGGGACAGCACCCACAAACCACACAAGGATAAAGGAACTTCCAGCTGGTTACGGTAGCACGCGCCTATACTCTCAGCGCTCGGAAGGCTGAGGCAGGAGGATCACTGTGAGTTGGGAGGGCAAAGCTACAGGCCAGCCTGGGCTACCACAGACCAACAAGCTTCCAAGGGGCAATACTTACTTTCAAAGTATCCACGGCTATAGGCAAACCAGATGCCAAAAATCAGGAGTCCAAGGAGAATCAGTGTTACCAGGACAGCTGCCACGATGCCCCCCACATTCAGCTCCACTGTGAGACACAAAGGGGAGGTCACTCGCCTTGACATGCAGCTGTGGTGCCGCCGCCGCCGATGCCTGCCGTCATTAGCCACATGAAACCCAGCCTCTGACCACACCCCAGCCACATTCTTACTCACCAGCCTCCATGCGTACAGCCTCTGACATCATGGCTGTCCCATACCCGTTCTGTGCCTGGCAGTAGTATTCGCCACTATCAAAGGCTGACACAGGGTCAAAGACCTAGAGGGAAGAGAACAAATTGGCCTCTTGCTCAAAGAAATCAGGCACCCGTGCTATTCGTTCTCTGACCCTAAGTGAGCTCCAACGCTTCTTCCTGCTCTCAGGGGTCCTAGGACCGCCCCCCCCCCATCTTCTGCCTCTCCCCTTTCATACCAGATCCCCTGACTTTGGATCGATGGTGTATGACGAATTGATGAAGGCACGGGTTTTCTTGGCGTCTGCTGTAAGCATAGGTACCCCATCCTTGAACCAGGAATACTCAGAAGGAGGGGAACCGTCGTGCTCTGAGCAGGTCAGCACTGCCCTGTTCCCAATGGTGACAGAGGAGGGGATACTGACTGTCGGCTTGGATGGAGGCACTAGGGAGGGAGACCATAAAGAGAAGGTGCTGAATAAAGGGGGGTTTACATGAGTGTGAGTTAGAAACCAGGACGACAGTATTAACCAATCAGAGGTGCCACCCGTATGCCCCCAGTTCCTATCAAACCAGGAGGCTCACCTCTCTATACTCCCACCATCCGTAAGGTCTAAAACTTAACAGTCTGCTATCAGGTTCAGGGAAGTGACTAGTTTTGAGCCTCCGAGAGACCATGTTGGCACATACCAAGCACAGTGAGGTGGATGCTGACCTCCCCGTAGTTCTGACCCCCGTCCTCAGAGACCATGCAAGTATACTCTCCATTGTCTTTCCGGGTCACAGAGCTGAAGGTGATGCCACTGGATGAGAAGGTGACGCGGTCTGCATAGGGAACTGCCGGGAGACGGGAGCAGAGGTCAAAGAGACGGGGTCAGCTGGAGAGCTGGATACAGCTCCAGGATACATTCTCCGTCCTCCACTGAAGGGCAGAACTCAGAACCCTGAGCTCCAGGGCTCGCCCCTGCCCCTGGAATCCAGGCGATTCTCAGCAAGTGCAAGGACGAATTACCTGTGATCTGGTTGTTATAGCACACAAGCGCAGTGGTGCTGCCCTGGACGAACTTCCACTCCACGCGGGGTGAGGAGAAGCCAGAGTAGATACAGGGCAGCTTGACGGCTGCGGACAGGGTCAAAATGGGAGGAAGATGGAGCCCCGAAACCACAAGCCAGGATACACGCCCTGCAACACCCCCCTGCCCTAACCCTCCCCACAGCTCTGCCCTACTCACAGTCGTTCTCAGGAACCTGGACGGTAGTCTGAGGACTGTACACCGAACCCTTGCCCTGCACCAAGGAGCCTAAGGAAAAAAAAGAGGGACCCCCATCATAAGGAGACAAGAGTTGCTGCCACATAGTACGAAGGACAACAGATCTGGGAGATGAGGCTGAGGTCTTAAGGTGAACGGAGGGGGAATCAAGATGGTGGGTACCCTAAACATTTGTAATGGGTTCTGTTCTACCAGTTCCATTCCTACGGCTGGGAATACGGCATTTCTTTCAAGTACTTCTTCTATTTTTTAATGGCTTCCTCTATGGCTCCCAATACTCTAATTAAGTCCCTACTGTTCCAAAGGGAGCTTCCAGAATGGCATTTCATGGTTCAGAGAAAGCTCCACAAAACACTGCAGCCACTTGTATTTAAAAAAAAAAATCCTGGAAGAGAGCCAGCAAGCTGGAGGCAAGTCGGGCAGGGGAGGGAGGATGAGGCTAAAACAGAAACTTGACGTTTGTACATTAGCTGCCTTTCAAGGTGTTTTCAGAGACGGTCCATTGTTTGAGTCTTGAATCAAGCACCTGTGACACGGCAGCAGGACAAGAGTTACGACCCTAATCTTACATCTGGAACTCAGACTGCGAGTAAAGGCAGGTGCGGAAGATCACACAGCTGGTTGTGAGAAGGGGCGAGGACTAGAGAGGGTCTCAGATCGCCTCATTAGAATCGCACATTTGCTAAAGGAAGAAAAGGAAAGGTTGTGCGGGTTGGGGGTAGAGGCACGAGGAGGCAGGAGTTAAATTAACACAGGAGTGGGAAAATTATCAGGGTTCACAGGTAAGACCCCTAACTAGTGACAGAAGACTCTGCGAACAAACACAGACGCATGCACACATGTACATGTATGAGCACACGCACCGTCATCTCGAAGTTCAAATTCATGCACGGAGAATGTGTTTATTTATAGCTTTAAGTCGGAGTCCCTGGATAAACGCAGACACATACAGTGCAAGCATGCAAATACGTTTTCCTTTATTTGAACACCCCCAGGACTGAATATAGTCTCTTGGCCTGTGAGATTCCTACTTATCTGAAATGTAGGCGTTTAAACGAGATGATCGCCAAAGTCCCGTCTTCCTCCACACCCTCTCGCATCACTGTTTAGAGTCCTTTCTTGGTTTCTGCAGTGCTGAGGAACATAGCTAGGCCTAGTGCACCATAGGCCTGTGCTTTACCTCTGAGCCACAGACCCAGCCAGGCCGAGAGAACCTTTGTATGCGTTTATTTCAATCAGACACAATCTGGTCCAGGTATTCGTTTGTGTCGGGCTTTGTTTGGGAAAGGATCTTACCATAGACCTGATTGGCTTAGGACTTCCACTTCTGGTGGGGTGTGTGTGAGATCTATCTTTCTTCCTGGTGTATATATAATCCATCTTTCTAACTCAGACTTGGGAGATCTCTGAAGGATCCCTCCTGTTTCAAATTTCCTTGTACAGTAGGCCACTCTCCCTCTGCCAGATCTTGTAGCTCTCTCCTCTCCACAAGTTGTGGGTGGATCCCAGAAGCTCTCCCTAATAGAGGGTCTCGTACGAGAGGGGAACAGCATCCCAGTCTGTGAGTGTCTGGCCTGCAGGTATGTGTAACGCTTCAGAGGAGGTCGGAAGAAGGAACCCGAGTGTCCGATAGTTGTGAGTTCCCAAGTTAAGTGCAGGAAACCGAACCTCGATCCCCTGCAAGAGCAGCAAGCGCTCTGAACCCCTGAGCCATCTCCCCCGACCCTCCAGTGTCATTCTTCTGTTTGTTTTGTTTTGTTTTTTCCAGACAGGGTTTCTCTGTTTAGCCAAGGCTAGCCTGAAACTCAATCTGTAAACCAGGCTGGTCTCAAATTCAGAGATCCACCCACCACTGCCCAGCTCAGATGTTACGCTTAAAAAGCCAAAACTTACTGATTTATAAATTACTTCTGATACTATAACTTCGCCTATTTCTCATTATAATTTTAATATTGAACTCATACTCTAATATAACAATAGATCTGGAAATTAAATCAAATAACCCTCATTAAATTAGAAACTCTTCCCGGGGATGTGATTAAAAGCTCAGTGGGTGAAGGCACCTCCCACTTGATGATGCAATCAACCAGGCACCTCCCACTTGAGGCAAACATAACCAAAGTTTAGTCCCCACAACCCATGTCGAGGTGGAAGAAGAGAATCAACTCCAAAGTTGTCCTTTGACATTGACACACATGTACACATACACAAATAATAAATTTAAAGATTACTGTAATCTCTAACCCCAGCATTTGGAAGGCAAAGACAAGAAAACTGATGCAAATTCCAGGCCAGCCTGGTCTACACAGTGAGTTACAGGCCAGCATCTGAAGGCTCACAAGTCCTCCTCACCTGGATGCTGGGAACCTTGCTCTACAAAGGCTCAGAAGTTTCACGATTTGCCTTCTGGGATACACACACCGCGATGCTTGAATCAGTTTCTCATTGGGAATGAAGGACACAGCTGCTGGAGTGCTGTCTAATGAAGGCCCACAGTTACGGGCTCAGAGCTGGCAGAACACCGTCTTGCCCTAGGACCTGCTTTCTACTAGGGGTAGGAGCGCCCAGAAATCATTTTTGACAAGGCAGAAGGAAGAAGAGTGGTGTAAAGCCCCCGCCTACTTCCTAGGTTCATCTTTTTTTTGTTTTTTTTCCCGGAGCTGGGAACCGAACCCAGGGCCTTACGCTTCCTAGGCAAGCACTCTACCACTGAGCTAAATCCCCAACCCCTTCCCCGCCTACTTCCTAACACCTGAGTAGGACGTGGAGATAGCAGTGAGCCCCAGCCCCTCCCCCTGCCCAATCTTGTTTCCGCCCTCAGCTTTCCACGGGTGCGAATCCAAAGAACACTCCCTAATAAAGTGTCTTGTATGATAATTGATATCTCAGAGTCGGCTTCCCAAGAACCCAACCTGACCCCACCCGGAATAGGAGCAAACACCTCATTAGGCTGAGAGGCAGCCTCTGAAATGCACACGCACACATAGGAACCACGGAGTATGAATTGGTAGCCATTCCTCGGTCACTTTTGACGGTGAACGAAGTTTTTCACCAATCAAGTAGTTAATTAATTAGGAGGGTGTGTGCAGACGTCACAGCAAGAACATGCAGCCCAGAAGACAACGTTCTGGAAATCACTTTTCCCCTTCCATCTTGTCAACTCCGTCTCTCGTTTCTGCCACTGTGCTGCATGTGTGTACTCCAAGCCAGGTGGCCCACAAGCTTCCCAAATCTTGCTTTTTTTTTAACATTGGTTCTGGAGATTGAATTTAGGACAGGCTTACGCACAGGTGCTTTGTTACCTGCTAGGCTCTCCCCTGCCCCCAAGCCCTTGAAATTGTTTTTTTTTCAAACAACGAGATCAAAAAAGATGTCAGGTCGTGGTGGTACAAAGCTTTTAATCCCTGCGTTCCAATGGCAGAGGCAGGCGGATCTCTGGTGAGTTCCAGGCCAGCCTGATCTACAGAGTTAGTTCCAGGGCAGCCAGGGCTATAAAGCTTGAAAAGCCAGGAAAAAAATATCCAGGGATTGTATCACGTGGTACAGGAGCCTGCCTTTCCAGCTCCCTCCTCGGCCCAAATGCCTGTTGGCTATGACCCACCTACTCCCCAAGACTCAAAGTCTATTGTGGGTAGGTGAGATGCCTTGTTACCAAGCCGGCTGACTCAAGTTCAATCCCCAGGCCCTACATGGTAAAAGCAGGGAGTCGACTCCCACAGATTTTCCTTTTACCTCCCTCCACGCATGCACACTGACTTAGGTAAGCCCCCAATACACATACAAGCACAATAGAGAATCAGACATAATTTTTTAAATCCAAAAATAAATCTAAACCAGGAGGTGATGACACACACCTTTAATGCCAGCCCTCGGGAAGCAGAGGCAGGTGGATGGTTTTGAGTTCCAGGCCAGTCAGAGATAATACAGGGAGACACTGTCTCAGAAACAAACTTCAGAGTGCTTACAACAGCATCTGTCTGACCAACGGGAGGCACCGAGTAAGAACTGTACCTTACTCTCACCCCATCTACTCACAGGTTTTCCTGTTCACACCTCGCCTTCCCACATCAGCAGTGAGCACTACACAAGGGAGGACTGAACCCCAGCTCTCCCTCATGGACACCGCCTACATCCGGACCAATCATTTTCCTGCCCTCTATTTTTCCCCTGGCCTCATCACCCTCACACACATAGACACACACACCACACACACCCCTCTAATTTAACCTCTGACCCTCCTACATACTCTTATTAATGGTTAACTTAAATGGTAAATCAAAACAATGAGGACATTTCATCCTTTCCATTATAGTTTCACATACATACATACATACATACATACATACATACATACATACATACATACTCTACTTTTAAAGCCAGGCGTGGTGATGCACACCTTTAGTCCCCCAACACTCTGGTGGCAGAGGCAGATAGATCTCAGAGTTCGGGGCCAGCCTGGTTTACAGAGCAAGTTCCAGACAGAGTTACACAGAGAAAACTTGTCTCAAAACAAACTAGCAAGCAAACAAACAAATACCTCTTTGTTTGGTGATTTCATTTATTCCTCTTGTATGTGGATGAGAGTTTTACCTGCAGATGTCTGTGCATCACGTGTGTGCCATGCTCTGAGATGCCAAAGAAAGGGAGTCAAACGTCTCTAGAACTAGCATTGATGATAGTTACGAGCTGCCAAGTGGACGCTGGAATTGAACCTGGGTCCTCTGGAAGAGCAGCCAGCGCTCTTAAGCACTGAGCCACTTCTCCAGCTCCAGTTTCTCTTACTTTTTGTTTTGGGTTCTTTGTTTTTGTATGTGAAAGAGACATGGGCTCACTACGTAAGCCCAAGCTGGCCCTGAACTCAAAATTCTCCTGCCTTGGCTTCCCCAATACTGAGCTGCAGGGGTATGCTACCGCACATATCGCCCTTACTGAACCTCACAACACAGAAAGCCACAGAACTGAAGGCCATCAATCAGCCTTTTGCCTTCCTCAAGCTGTGAGTCTGTAGACTGGAAATCCATCTTCTGTCCCAGTTGAATGGAGCAGGCAGTGGTGCAGGCACAGGAATAGAGTCAGTCACTCAAATGCTACAGCAGTCCTCAGAGACAGTGCCACCATTTTCAACATGGAGAAAGTGAGACCTGGAACAGTTAAGAAACTTGCCAAATAAAAAAACTAACCAACCTTTAAGATAGGCAGGAGGATCTCTGAAAGTTCCAGGACACCCTAGAATACATAGTGAGTTCCAAGCCAGCCAGGGCTACATAGAAAGAGTCTGTCTCAAAACAAAACAACAATGGCAAAAACCAGATAACCAAGCAAACAAGAATGAAAGCTGCCCACGGACCAAAGAACAGCGAATGGGGGCCAAGTTTCAAACCAATACAGCCCAACTGCAAGGTGGTGCTATTCAACCTCGTCACTCCACAGCCATCTGGCAGATCCAAACCGGTGTCCAGCTTCTGAGGATACCACGCAGCCTACGTGGTAAAATGCAAATATTTTTTTTTCTTTTTTTTTTTTTTTTTTTTTGGAGCTGGGGACCGAACCCAGGGCCTTTTGCTTGCTAGGCAAGCGCTCTCCCCCCGAGCTAAATCCCAACCCCATAAAATGCAAATATTTGACAAGAGAATTCCAGCCCCATCTGAGCTCTGATAAGCTTCCCATTCTCACCCATTCTGCAGCTGCAACCAGCCTGTCCTGCAGCCCCAAACCACTTCCCGGTGGTTTCCCAACCCCTGCCTCTGCCCAAGCCGCCTCTGCTATGGGAAACACCCTTTCCCCTCATTACCTGGTAGACACCAGTCCCTCTTTCCTCTTTCCTGGAAACGACCAGCCACACCCCAGTCCTCTTAGAGACTCTTCCCTAGGCTTTCATTACCCCATGCAAAAGTGCCATTGGAATATTTCTCAAGCCTTTAAGTTTAGCACTTGGGAGGCAAGGGCAGGTGGAGTTCTGAGTCTGAGAGCCAGCCTGGTCTAACAGAGTAAGTTTCAGGACAGCCAGGGCTGTCTCTCTTGAAGAGAGAAAAAAAAAAAAAAAAAAATCCAGAACTCTGCTATTATGTATAAACACTCCCATGACTCTCCAGTAATTGCCCAAACATCAGAGACCATGTCTGATTTGTTAATCTAAATATTACTCAACCACTAGCATAGTGCCTGATACTACATACGTATCAGATACTTGCTGAGCGGCGTGGAAAACAAATTAGGTCATGGCAGACCATTCACTTTATTGTTGAGGTTTATCTTCAAAAGCAAGTCCAATTTTTAAATGGGAAAGGCAGACAGATGGGGGAATAGCAAATGCAGAAAAAAACAACTTTGTTTCAAAATCCAATCTCTGTAATATTTTAATACTAACATTTTTTTTTAAAAGTTCTGGCTTTAAAACTTTTTAAAAGTTTTCTGGGAGAAGAAAACTAAAATTATTATAGTTGTTCTGTTTAGGATGGAGTCTCATGTAGCCCAGGCTAGCAAGGTAGCCTCCTATTTCTGTACTTCCTACCTTAACCTCCCCAATTCTGGGTTACAACAGGAGTACCCCATCAGGTACGGTTTCACACATTGATGAGGACTGAACCCAAGGCTTCGTTTGTAAATGTTGGGGCAAGCATTCTACCAACATCCCCAGCTCCTAAAACCTAGTACTGTTTTGTTTGTAAGATTTTATTGTTATTTACGGGTACATCTGTGCATATGCACATGTGCGTGGATTTCCACAGAGGCTAGGAGAGGGCAACAGATCCCCTGGGGCTGGAGTTACAGGCGGTTGTGAGCCTCCCAACGCTGGTACTAAAAACCCAATTCAGCTCATAACTAAGGAACCATCTCTCAAAGCCCTAAAACCTAGACGGAGGTCAGAAGAGAACACTGGATCCCTGCAACTGGATTTATGGAGTTATGCTAGGGATTGAGTAATTGAGTAATTTTTAGATTAACATATCAGGTCTCTGCTGTTTGGGCAATTACTGGAAAGTCAGGATGGTAAACTATGATGAGGGTACTGGGACCTGAACCCCAGTCCTCTATAAGAACAAGTACTTTTAACCTCTCCAGAGCCCTTAGTTCTGTATTTTATAAAACCAAAGGGGTTTTAGTTTTATTCTGATGCTTTGGTTTTTTGAGACAATACTTCACTATGTAGCCAGACTGTCCTTGAAGTGGCTGTCTAGAACAGGCTGGCTTCAAACTTAGAGAAATTCTCTGGGCCCTGCCTTCTGAGTGAGTGCTAGAATTATGAGTGACTGCTTGAGATTGCTTGCTTAACCCCACCTCTCCAGACTACAAAGCAATTTTAAATGTAATCACCTTGAAACAATATTTACCTTCTCTACCCATAATTCCCACTGTTTTATAAACAGGACTGAGGGCTGCACCTGGGATGTGATGAGCCTGCAGGTGCTGCACACGCAGTGGCAGAGGCTGGTCCCTGCCTCTAGGGGTGTGTACGCTGGTACCTGCAGACCTCCACAGAAAGGACAGAGAGCCAAGAGTAGAACCAGAGCCAGAAAACCTTCTAACGCAAGAACCAAAATAGCGAGAGGTGGAAGAGAGAAGAAACGCCTGTGGCTGGCTGTCTCAAGTCAGTGGAGAAAGAAAAAGGGAAGTAAGAGCTACAAGAGGGCAGGAAAATTCACCAGGGTCTCAGAATAAAGTCAGACATTACCAATAAAAAGTCAGTCAGTATCAATAAAACACTTTATCACCCTCGTTCATTTATGGTTCTAACTCAAGCGAAAGCTAGTCACAGGGGCACACGACGTACCTGGGATGGAACTTGGGATGAAACAGCGAGAGTATAAGGAGCTCAAGGCCAGCCTTAGCTACTTGGTACAGCTGAAGCCAGCCTGCCTGCACTTCGAAAGCCAGGTTTCGAAGACAACAAAACGCCACAACAAACCACAAATGAGAACTTCTGCTTTCTTACTCCCAAAGCACTCGTCTTCACTACTTAAAAAGTGGGCTTTATTGGGGGGGAGGTGTTAAGAAAAAGAGGTGAATCCATTCCCAATATCTTCATTGTTTTCATGGCAAGAGGAACCAAAACAACAAAACTTGATGTACACTCAGTCAGCAGAAAAGGAAACTTGTTGAACAGTGCACGGCTTTGGAGGTGAGCTCCAAACAGGTTATGTTGTTTGGATTGCACTGTTTCCCAAATTCTCAAACTTACACCCTCCCGCCCAATACCTCAGAATCCGGAGACAGAATCATTAAAGCGGCAACAATGTTAAAATGAGGTTACTACTGGACGCTTCAGGCCCACTCAACTGGTCTCCCTATTACAGACAGAGGCGCAAAGAGGCCCACTTGGAATGTGTGGCACGTGAACACAGTGGAACCGTCGGCCGGCAAGGAGAGAGGTCTCCCAGGGAACTATTCCAGCCAGTGCCTTCCTCTTAGACTCCCAGCATCCAGAACTGTGAGAGCTACGCAACCTGTGATCTCTGTTGTTACACCAGCCCTAGCAAACCAGCACAACAGTCCTCTGGCTTCCATGTGCACCCATATCTGCACACCACAAGCATAAAAGAGGTGTGAGGACATACCTGCCCAGAAACATATCGGCTTGCTCTACATGACTTCATCACATCCGACCTGTAAACACTGAGCGTGACCTGGAGAGCCACCGACTAAAGGAACAATGTGAGCGAGCGTTTTCTGAATATTCACTGTGCCAGATACTCCAAGCCCTTTCATGATTTAATTCATCTAATTTTACACTAATTATATGAGACAGATACAATTATAGCTCTCATCTTTAATGAGGAAGTGGGGCACAGAAATTAATTTGTTCAAGGTCACAAAACGAGTGGGTGGCAGAGCTAAAATGGTAATCCACCATCACCTGGCTCCAGTACATGATACTGAATCAATCAAACTGCTCTAACACACATCCTCCCCACCCACCCACCACCACCCTGTGCATATTGACTCTTGTGTGTGTGTGTGTGTGTGTGGATATGCACAAGTCAATGTGCCCATGTGGAGCTCAGAAGACAATCTGTGGTACTCTTCCCTTCTACCACTTGATCACAGAAATCAAGGTCAAGTTGACAGGTGTGGTTGCAAGCCCCTCTCTACCCACTAAGCCTTCTTGCTGACCCTGTTTTTTAGACAAAATTTCATATATAAACCTACATATGTCCACATGACTCATGTTTTAGAGAGAAGGGGAACCCTTAACATTTTTCTCTTCCTTCTGCAAATGAAAATAACAAATGAAGTGGCAAATGTAAAACAAAACAAAACCGAGCCCCGCATGATGGCCCACACCCATAATCCTAGTTACTCTGGAGGGAGGATCAGGAGTTCAAGGTCACTCCTCCTTAGCTATGCAGTTACAGGGTAAGTCTGGGCTATATAAACTCCTAATCTGAAAGGGAAACAAGCAAACAAACAAAATAACACTGTGGCATCCCCAAATCCAATTTAGATCCTTTTGAACTGGCCTAAAAACATCTCCAAAATATGAAATTAACAAATGAAACGATGCCCACACCCGCTGCTATGCAGTCAGTGCTCACCTGGAATTCACAAAGGGCAGCCTTCCTGTGGCTTTTCAGTGCCAGAATTAAAAATAAAATTTATAGGGATGGAGAGATGGCTCAGCTGTTAAAATGAGGTCCTGAGTTAAATTCCCAGCAACTACACGGTGGCTCACAACTATCTGTAATGAGATCTGATGCCCTCTTCTGGTGTGTGTGAAGACAGCTACAGTGTACTCACATACATAAAATAAATAAATAGCTCTAAAAAGAAACAAAGTCTATAAATAATAAAAATAGCCCAAGCATATAATTATGAAATCTCTAAGAAGAATTCCACTTGGCAGTCTCCAATATCTGAGCTCTTCTGCCCCATGTTCTATATTTCTGTAATAAACAAGTGTATCTAAAATAATACAGTGGTTCTCAGCCTTCCTAATGCTGTGACCCCTTAATACAATTCTTCATGGTGTGGTGATCACCCCGCTGTAACATTGTTTTTCATGGTTACTTCATAACTGAAATTTTGTTACTGTTATGAATCAGAATGTAATGGTCTTAGTTGACCTCTGTGACCCAAGGCTGAGAAGCAGACTCAGAGGAAAGAGGAGCTAGGAAGGTCTTGGGAAACCAGGGCAGAAGGGCTGCTGTGAGTGCAGGCCAACTTGGACTGCTGAGTGAAACCATGTCTCGAAACAAGAGGGAGGTAGGGAGGGAGGGAGGAAGGGAAGGAAGGAAATCAGATAGATTACAAGAAGAAATATGCCAAATAACTAGGAGAGAGACAAACAGAAAGCCAGAAAGAGGGCCGGGGCTGAGAGTGCAGTGTGGTGATTCAAGGCCCTGCGGTCCATTTCCAGCTCTACGAAAGGAGGAAAGGGGAGAGAAAGAGAGGAGAGAGGGAGAGAAAGACAGGAGGAGGAGGGGGAGACGTACCCAATATCAGTTAACAGTGGCACACTGTATCAAAACGGGAAGAATATTCAAATAAACATTAAAGGTGAACTGAGGTAACAGATGAGGAAGAAATGTGAGCTTCGGAGAGGAAAAGGGCACAGGACACCAGAGCACAGATGTCCCGGAGACACTGAGGACAGAAAGCAGGAAGGCAGGAGGACATGAACAGGAAATGGGGACAAGAGTGAAAGAGTGAGGGAACAGGAAATACAACAATCACAAAATACTAACAAGTCGGTCTCCACATATTTCCTTAAGAGAGATGATTTCCTTTACACACACACACACACACACACACACACACACACACACACACACACACACACACAAAACACTGGGTTTCTGTAGCCCCTGGATTGTCCAAAGCAGTCTGTACACCATGCCGGCTTCAAACTTTTGGCAGCCCTGTTTCTGTTTCTAGAGTCCCGGCATTACAGGCATGTGCCCCCAAGCTGGGCCTGAGAGACTTTTTCAAGAGGGCTGGTAGTCAGCCTATCTAGCTGGTATGCTCTCCCCACCCCCAACCCTTATCCTCAGGAGATATAATCCACGATGTTCTGCCGACACTCCAAGCCAAAGGTAGTAATGAACCCAAGAGCTTTTCAATGGTTTTCCTTCCATGTGTACAAGTATGGCAAAGTGTAATTCATAAGTTAGAAACAATAAAAGATTAGTAACAGTAAAAAATGTATGTACTATTAATAGCACGCTATGGCGGTAAAGGCTTCTTGTGATCCCAGCACTTAGGAAGGAGAAGCAAGAGACAGGGAACTCAAGACAGGGCTCAGCTACGCAGCGGGCTCAGCTACACGGCGAGCTGAAGGGCCACTCTGACTGCATGAGACTGCGTTTCACTATTTTTCAATCCCAGACTGACCACAGGCAACCAAAACTTCAGACGTGAAGACCAGGATGAGTAAGTGATCTGACTATGTAACTAGGTCTGGAGACCTCAGTCATCTTAAGAAGTAATAGAACAGCCGTGGCAAAGCGCGCTTCCAAATCAAATCTTCATGCTCGCACAGCTACCTCCCCAGACTCCCATCCCATCTCACAGATGAGGAAACTAAGGCTTGGAATAGCTGCCTCACAAGAAGGTAAGGGTCTTGGGCCTGGCCTATTCTTTTGGGTTTTATTTGTCCCTGTGCTTGCATTTATTTTGGCAGTACTGGGGACTGAGCCTGGGAACTGACTGAGTAACAGAAGGGTCCTATCACCGAACTACCCCCAGCCTGGATCTGTCCATGTCTTCTATTATTATCATTATCATTATCATTATCATTATCATTATCATTATTATTATTATTATTATTATTATTATTTTGCCTGTAAGTATGCCTGTACCATCCATATCCATCCATATCACTAACATATGCCTGTCGAGGCCAGAGAGGGTTTCAGATGCCCTAGAACTGGAGTTATAGACGGTTGTGAGCTGCAGTGTGGGTGCTAGAATCAAATGCACGTCCTCTGGAAGAGCAGCCAGTGCTCTTAAACCCAGAAGCCATCTCTTGCCAAGTCCGTCCCCTTCCATGTATGAGGTTCCAAAACTCAGCAGCCCAAACAAAGAAAACCCATCTACTCCTCAAGGTCTAGTTCAAATGGCCCTTAATCCCTCTCTGTCCCCATCATTAAAGGTAAATTTAAAGATTAATATATAAAACTAATGTCTTGCTAAATAGAATGGGAAAGAAAAAGAAACAAAAATATCTCCATAAAAGGTAAATGTCTACCGGGCTGGAGAGATGGCTCAGTGGTTAAGAGCACTGACTGCCCTTCCAGAGGTCCTGAGTTCAATTCCCAGCAACCACATGGTGGCTCACAACCATCTGTAATGGGATCTGATGCCCTCTTCTGGTGTCTCAAGAGTAACAGTGTACTCATATACATAAAGGAAATAAATTTTTTTAAAAAAGAGTAATTGGTTAAATTACAGCATAGTATACAATACAACAGACCTTGTTTAAGGTTTCTGTTGTTTGTTTTTTGAGACACCGTTTCTCTGTGTAGCCCTAGCTGTCTTGAAACTCACTCTGTAGACCAGGTTAGCCTCCAACTCAGAGACCTGCTTGCCTCTGTCTTCTGAATGCTGAGAGTAAGGGCCTGTGCCAACACAGATGCCCTTTGTTCAAGTTTCATTTTTTGTTTGTTCTTCTCCCAATCCAGACAGGATCTGTGTAGCCCTGGCTATCTTGGAATTCACTCTGTAGACCAGGCTGGCCTCAAACAAAGAGACCTGCCTGTCTCTGCCTCCCAAGGGCCGGGATTAAAGCGAAGGAAGCACCACCACCGCCCAGCTTGGGCTTTTACTGTATGACGTATGAGTAGCGATCACTCATGGACGCCTAGAATGAACGAGTAGGCAGTGCCTGACTTTCAGTAGGAGTACATGTGGTTTTTCTCTATAGTCCTGTACCTTCCCACTTCTCTACCTGGAGCAGGTCATCACTCTTATTTTTGAGAGTGAGTCACTCGGCAGCACAGACAGGACTCTGACTCACCATCCTCCTGTCTCAGGCTTCCTGGTACTGAGATTATAAACAAAATCAACACTTCTACCACTTTAGTTTTATGGGTTTTTGTTTTTTTTTTAAGATTTATTTGCTTATTTTTATGTGTATGAGCACATTTTCGATGTCTTCAGACACACCAGAAGAGGGCACCGAATCCCATTACAGATGGTTGTGAGTCACCGTGTGGTTTGCTGGGAATCAAACTCAGGACCCCTGGAAGAGCAAGCAGTGCTCTTAACCACTAAGCCATCTCTCCAGCCCCAGGTTTTTTGTTTTGTTTACTCCCCACCCCACCTCCCACTTTCTCTTTCTCCCCACTTCACCCCACAGCTTAGGGACTGGAGAGGTGGTGGCTTCGCAATTAAGAGAACTTACTGCTCCTAAGTTCAGTTACCAGCCCAGCCATGTGGCTCACGACGACTGTACCTCTAGCTCCAGGAAATCTGATGCCCAATTCTGGCCACCTTGGGGACCCAAACATATATGCTCATCCACACATAAATAAAATAAACCAATAAAAACTACGAATAGAGGCAAAGACGGATAACGCCCATTCCATCAGTGACAAACACGCATAACGATGCCTTATGAATTATTGGTCAGGCAGTCCCAGGGGCCCCAAAACTATGAAGGGCATTCCCATGGTTCTTAGCTGCCCACCAGAACTAGACAGTAAGACTCCACTGTTAAAAGACACAATATACTTTGGTTGCAAGACATAGAAAGATCAAGCTGGAGATGAATTAGAAGCGTCCTCCCTGCTGGCTGACTTTGACGAGCTGGAAGTACTAAGCTGGAAGGTACTAATGTAGGTGACTGGAAACGTAAAGTGATCCACGGTGTTTCTGAGCTGGGGACCTTGTATGCTAGAGTCCCAACGTGCCAAGCACACCACCCACTGATGTAATAATGGTACAGCCGTTACAGGAACAACCAACTACATTCCGATGCACCAGAAGGCCACTCCACAGGAGGGAGGTCATGCCCAATGCCACACACTCCATCAAAAGGATAGGCTGGGGTGGTCACAGGCCATAGGCCATGAGACCTGCTGCTCTAATTTGCTAAACGGACATGCTATGCTACGGCCTCCTAACTGTTTACATTAGCCAAGGAAACTTCCTTTTTGTAGTTGACGGTGGTTAGAGTCTTACAACGGATGGAGACACTGAAAATAAATGACTACTGGGTGTTCATCTCTACATGGGACATCTACATCAGTCATCCCCGTCAGGGCTCTGAGGCCATCACAGGAAGGGGAGTGGAAAGAATGTGAGAGGCGTTGAGCTGGTGAGACATGCAGAGGCACTTTCTCCCAAGCCTGAATCCAATCCCCAAGTCCCACATGACAGGAAGTGAAAAGGAACACTGAACAGCTCACCTCGGCACATTACAATCACACGCATAGACACTCCGACAAGTAAATATAATTTTACAAGTTGAGTTTTCAAAGCTGTACTAGGTGGAGGACGCGGGGGAGGGTTATGAAAGGCTGTCTTCTAGGCAAGGCACAGCTGTTTCACTCCATCTGAGTTAAGGCAGCTTAGCTGTATTTGTCTGGACCCAATGAGATCTGGTCGGGGATGGGGAGGAGCTTCCGGTCTCTTAGCACTCCCTCAGCAGGAGAAGCGGTCAAGGGAGGTGGGGGGTGTGTGTGCCACAGCTGCATTACTCAGGAACCAAGAGCTAGTGTCACACCCCTCCACCCGCAAGGCCTTGGTTAAAACTCAGTGGATCACAAAACAGAAACAAAATCAGAGCTGAGGGTCAATGAGAGAGTTCAGCAGGTAAAGAAGTAACCCCGTCTGACTTGACCACCTTGGTTCAATCCCATGGGGGGGAGTCAACTCACACACGTTCTTCCCTGACCTCCACACACAGATGCACATAAAAAAAAAAAAAAAAAAAAGGGCTGGAGAGATGGCTCAGTGGTTAAGAGCACTGACTGCTCTTCCAGAGGTCCTGAGTTCAAATCCCAGCAACCACATGGTGGCTCACAACCATCTGTAATGAGATCTGATGCCCTCTTCTGGTGTGTCTTAAGACAGCTACAGTGTATTCACTTACATAAAATAAATAAATCTTTAAAAATAAAAAAAAATGAAATAAAAAAATGTAGTCCTAGGCAGGGTGTGGTGGTGCATGCCTTTAATCCCAGCATTTGGGGTGAAGTAGCAGGCAGATCTCTGTGAGCTCAAAGCTAGCCTGGTCTACAACAAAGCGAATACCAGGACAGCCAGGGATGTTGTTATACAGAGAAACCCTGTCTTGGGGGAAAAAAAAAAAAGACAAAAACAAAAAAGAACAGAAAATTTTTATTTTTTTTTTTTTTTTTTTTTTAGTCCTTAAAGAAAATCAAAGGAAAGCTGTGAAATCTGGAAGGGAATTTGCTGGGAGGAAAGGAGAACTGTCAAAGAAATTGTTTACAAGTCCGGCCTCCAGCGTGCTGACATTGCCAACCCCATGCTACCACACCCGGCACAAAAGTCACTGCCTGCCTTTCACTCCCAACTCATTCTGTGCTTTTGTTGACAGCCCCGCTGTATATTCCAGTTGGGGATCCGGGGATCCGGCTTGTATCTTTCGGAAACAAAGAAACAAGTCGGCTTCAATCCTCCTCCCAGACTCTAGCTGTGGATCTTCTCTGAACCTCCACCGAGACTTCAGATACGGAACAGAGCGCCCCACACCCCACCCCACCAACCATGTTTTTGGACACGAGGATCCAGGCCAGGGTAGGCCCGGCTACTTCCTTCTACTGTTTCAATAGGAAGCCCTTTGTTTTCTCTTTATACAACATCCTGTTAACTAGTAGAACATTCCTCAAGGTACTTTTATGCCAATAGTTTGTTTTTTTAAAATAGAAAGAAGGTGAAAAAGAGAGAGAGCCAGCCAGCCAGCCAGCCAGCCTCTGGTTCTCTCCATGAACACCACTATACCTCACACCTAGGCCTGTGAACTTCTGAAGACGCTCTCAATATAATGAACGGAAACTTTCTAGAGGTTGGAGTGACTGGATCCAGAATGCCTGGGAAATAGGAAGACTGTGTGAGTCCTAATACAGAGCAGGCTCTACACTCTGAAGATGGCAGAAATTGATCATGGTGGGGGTGGCTTTTACTCCATGGCTCCCTCCTGCTTTTTGCAGACTTTCCAGTTTTACCTGTTCAGACCCCTCCCCCATCTCCCCCACTGCAAAGGACAGTCAGCCTGCCAGGACAGTACTCACTCAAGGGACCTGGCATCAAACTTCCTGCCAGCCAGCTGCTTCCTCTAGTCCCACCCCTCACACCGTAAAACAAATGACACGAGCTGGACTTTGGACAGAAACTCGGCTTATCAGGGAGTCCCAGGCAGATGAATTCAGAGTTTCAGTGCCCGGAAAACCCCAATATGCATTTGTTCATGCTGCTACCCACACCTCCTCCCAATCCTGAGAAACTTCTCATCTAACCTTTGCTTTGGACACACCACTGAGCCTGGGGGTTTGGGGATTCCCTAGTTCCAATCCAAGAGATGTGAAACTCACACCCCACTTACTTCCTAATTTACCACATAAAATGTGTGTAGCACTTCAATCTACCTTTGGGGGTTTGGGAGAGGGCATGTCAGTACCCTCCCCCGTGAATTCCAGCTGTGTAGAGGTTGGCAGATCCAAGCAGCCAAGGGTCGGTCCCCTATAATACCAGAGTGTAAAAAACAAAGCACGGTCCAAGTTCTGTGAGTTCAAGACTAGCCTGGCCTACCCAGCAAATTTCAGGCCAGCTAAGGCCACACAGACCCTATCTCAAAAAGAGAAAGAAAGAAAGAAAGAAAGAAGAGAAGAGAAAGAGAAAGAAAGAAAGAAAGAAAAAAAGAGAAAGAAAAATCTTCAATCTATATTACGTAAAAATCAGGATATAATCTAATGCACACTGTAAGCCTTATTATACATTTGCATAACAATAACAGTAGAAAAAGATACATGAGAAACTCTGCCAGGTATAGTTGCCGGGGCAAGAACAGAGTGGGAGTGAGCTACTCCACCCTTTGATAAGATTCTGAATCTCAAACCCTATCACCCAACGCATTTTTGAATAAACCATTTTTGGAACCACAGCAGCTCTGCCCAAAGGAGAAGAAGCTGGGGTTCCATGACAAGCCCAGGTCACAAAGATGCTTTAGAGTATCACTAGTGAAAGCCTTCAAAGCCAAGCCTAGCCTGGCCCTGCCCAGCATTTCTTCCTACTAGGAGTGGCCACCCACTAGTTTCTAGCTTCAAGAGAACCATTCTTTCCCCAGGAGGAACCAGTACCATAACTTACCAATCCACAGTTTTGGGGGAAGTCTGGCCTTGACTAACCAGCTCTGATGAAAACCCAAACCCAGGAGAGAGAGAGAGGGAGAGGGAGGGGAGGGGAGGGGAGGGGAGGAGAGAGAGAGAGAGGGAGGGAGAGGGGGAGGGAGAGGGAGAGAGGGAGAGGGAGAGGGAGAGGGAGGGGGAGGGGGGGAGAGGGAGGGGGGGAGGGGAGAGAGGGAGGGGGAGAGAGGAGAGGGAGAGGAGGAGGGAGGGAGAGGGAGAGAGGAGAGAGACACTGTGTGAAAATGTCAGCATTCAACCCTGGCTTAATTTCCTCCCTTTGGATCACGATAAAAGTTGACCTATCCACTGGCCCCTGCTTGTAGCTGAATCGTTTCCAAGTTCAGGTTCTGTTTCTCTAGGGAATGAAATGCAGCATTCTGGGTGACCAGTCACACCCCCCAGGTTCAGCTCTCCCATCCTGTCTGTGGTCTGTGTATCCTGCCTGAGTATCTCAGGTTGGAGCAGTCGTCCACTTAGCAGGCTGGGCTCGTACTTAACTATCTCCCCCTTTCCCTTCCTCCCTGACGGCGGAGCCCATGGTGAGAAGTAACTCAGGAAGAAAAGGGCACTGGAGCAAGCTGTTTAGGCTTCACACTAGATGTCCAGACAAGAGCCCTCTCTTTAAAACTTAGTAATCACAAAATAAAGGCCCCGCCATGAGGAGCTTTTCCTGCTTCCTTTGACCTCATCTAGTTAAGGACAGCATTCTGGCACCCTCACAAAATCCGAAGGGGTAATAACTGTGCAACAGTAATCCCTTCATGTATGTGTAATGTAACCATTAACTCCATTGATCCTCCAGGCATTCGGAGGACAAGTATTATTACTTCTGTTTTATAGCAAAAAAGACTGAGCTACTAGCCTAAGGTCCCAAAGCAGAGAAAGAAGCAAAGCCAGAAGAACTCCTGATGAGGTGGCCAGCCCCGACATTTCCATCCTCATTTGCACTACCCAAATCACTCCCCTCCTCCAGATCTAACCTGATTTAAAAGTTGCACCGTGCAGTGTATCCTTCCACCCACCGCCACCCGTATGCGTTATTCTCCCTAGGACCTGCCCTGCCAAGCAGATGCACCACCTCAGGCTTCGTTTGAACCATGGCTGCTTGCTCAAAAGGATCTTGTCCCAATCCTTTCTATGGTAGTGTGCACTAGAATCAATATAGGAAATTAGGGGAAGAGGAAAGAAAGGAGGGAAGGGGTTGGAAGGAAGCAGCTCCAGGAGTTTACAGAAGCCTAACAAGTGCAGTCAGTGACCCACGGGAAACAGTACACAAAACAGGAATGTGGGTGTGGCTAACAATCTAAGATACGAACAGAATGAAACAAGTGGCGATGGGCAGGGCAAAGAAAGGACAGGATGAGGCAACTAAGAAACATTAGTAGAGGCGGCTGATTCTGAAACAGTAGTTTAGATAGTGTTTGTGCCTGAGATGCTGCATTCCCAGGAATGGGAGCCCGAGGACTATGGTTCCAGCCACAGCGTCTTGTAAACTGGAAAGGCCATTTCCTCTCTCCAAGCTCATTTCCTTTTTCTATACGGTGGAGAAGTCGATTCACCTATTGTCTAACCCACTCCAAGGGTTTACAGTTGTAATGAGAAACAAGGGATCGATCGCTCCATCTTGGGGAAGGAGTCTTATTTTTGCTCTCCAAAAAGGTATCAAAGCGAACAGCCTTTAGAAGACAGCAATACTGACTGTAATGGTACACTTCCTTTACCTTCTCTAAAATACGAACCTTGAAGAGAAACAGATTCGTACAGAACACATTCTAATAAACAACACTCGAGAATCAGACAGAGCACACCCAAGTCCCTGGGTTTGGTCCTCAGCTCCGAAGGGTGGTGGCGGGGAGATGAGACAGATAAATATACAGGTGCTGACATACACTGACCAAAGGAACAAACCAACCAACCTCACACTCAACCTCATACAAACACACCTCGAGACAGTCAAGCCCCAGCATGCGAGCCTGGTTGTTTCACAGGAAAAGGAGTCGACAAAGAAACAAAAAACTCTCATTCCGGGCAAGGGGGAGGGCAGAGTTCTGACTCTAAGGAAATCTAGCCAACCAATAGACCTACTCTTCCCTCAGGGAATCCTCACTCAGTCAACAACCTTAATTAAGGACTTCTCGCTAGCTCTCAAGAAAGGAATTCTGAATCGGAGAAATTTAGAGAATTCATTTCTTCTTCTGACGCCGAACCACGGCATTAATCTACAACTTAACAGGAGGGAGAGACCCTTCTACAATAGCCAAGAAAAGAAACCTTCCCTACCCACCGCCCCCTACCCATTACATTTCCTTCTAGGACACTTGAGCCAAGGGAGTCCGGGTGAGAGGTTCAAGGTTTCTCTGAGACATCCGAGGATGTTGGAGGGGCAGGATAGACCTTCCCAGGAGCATACTATGGAGGGGAATGGCTAGCTAAATAGTTGGGTGTGGGAAGGGTCCTTGGGTCGTTAGAGGAGACCCAGGACCGTGGACCTTCCAGGTTATTTTTGGTGCTTCCGCAGAGGAGGTACTCCCGGCGCTGAGTGGGAGGTAGGGTCACAGATCACTGGCTGGAGGAGGGGAGCCAGCCAGTCTCCATGTGGGGGAGGGGAATGGAGAGTGACCAGACCCGGGCAGAAAAGTGGACTCCTAGGGCGAGGCAGGCAGGCAGGTTTCTGGGACTCCTCCCTTCCCGTCGGCGCGAGGGGATCGCCCTCTTCCAACCTCTCACCGGACCAACCCACTCCTCCCAAAACTCTGGGAACTCACCCAGGATCATAGACGTGAAGAGAAACAACAGTTTGCTCCCGGCTTTCCCCTCGGTGCCCATTACAGTTTCAATCCCGACGCGACGGGCGCCGCAACTCCGGTTGGAACAGCTTCGCGATCCACTGCGCTGGGCTGGACTCTAGCAGCCAGGTTAAGCCCGGCCCGCCTTTCTCTCCACGCCCGGTGGGCGGCGCCCGGCTGCCCCGCGCTCCGATTGGTGAAGAGAAAGGGAGCTCCGAGGAGTGACTCACCGTACGCAGGTGCAACCCCGAACTTTCCTCCCTCTTGAGTCCGATTGGTGGCTTTCACCTCTAGAGACCTCCGGTTGGCCCAGGAGACTGTCGCTTAAAGAAACCAAGGCCTCCCCTTGGACAGGTAAGAGCATCCCGATTGGGCAGTAAGGCATGCAGATATAGCCTTTCTGACTGCCCTGGCTCCTGATAGCTATCTCTAAAGAAGAGGTGAGTAAGGTCACTGCCTGTGAGATGCAGGAATCCGCTTGGTTGATTTCTCTTCCATTACTTTTAAATTGCTTGATGATGCAGAATCTTTGGTCCCCTCTCCCTTGGTAAGTGAAAAACACATATTAATATGGGAAGGTGTAGGAAGAGGGTTGAGACAAGAGAGATATCTTGACTACCCCAAACTGCTCTCAAAAAGAAACCTAAATAGACGGATGCAGGAAACATCCAGATAATAAAAGCTGACCTACACTTTCTGGGAGAACCGGAAATATGTCTTTTATACATACACATACTATGTATGTCAGTAGCTCCTTTGCTGGACCTTACACTTGGACTAGCTTTTGTTGTCTAGACCAAGGCTGGCTATGTGGCCGAGGCCGGCCTCAAACTGGATCTTCCTATAAAAATAGCTATCCCAAGAGGTGGGTAGGTACTGGAAGACTGGAGTCAAGGCCAGTCTCAGGTATCTAGTAAGTCGTAGACCAGCCTGGGATTCATGAGATACTATCTCAGAAGAGAGGAGTGGGGGGGGGGGGAAGGGAGGGTAGAAAGGGGGAAAAAAGCCAACCTAGTGTTTTATGCTTGTAATCCCAGCATAATAAAAGACAGGGGCAGGAGGATTAGGAGTTTAAGTCTATCCTTGACAAAGAAGCAAATCAGAGAATAGCCTGTGCTACAAGAGACCCCATTTCAAAAACAGAACAGGCTGGAGAGATGACTTAGCAATTAAGAATGCATGCTTATACATGCATTTAAGATCTGCACTGGGGAGGCAGAAGCAGGTGGACCTTTGTAAGTTCAAGGCCAGCCTGGTCTACATTGAGTTTCAGGACAGCCAGAGCTATAATGTGAGACCTTGTCTCAAAAACCAACAACAATCAACCACAAAAAACCCAAGTTTACCAATCATCTACTGGATGAGATTGGATCTGCCTTCTCTTCTGACAAAGTGCAGATTGTTGCCGTCAACGACCCCTTCATTGACCTCAACTACATGGTCTACATGTTCCAGTATGACTCTACCCATGGCAAGCTCAACGGCACAGTCAAGGCTGAGAATGGGAAGCTTGTCATCAACGGGAAGCCCATCACCATCTTCCAGGAGCGAGATCCCGCTAACATCAAATGAGGTGACGCTGGTGCTGAGTATGTCGTGGAGTCTACTGGTGTCTTCACCACCATGGAGAAGGCTGGGGCTCACCTGAAGGGTGGGGCCAAAAGGGTCCTCATCTCCGCCCCTTCAGCCAATGCCCCCATGTTTGTGATGGGTGTGAACCACAAGAAATATGACAACTCCCTCAAAATTGTCAGCAATGCATCCTGCACCACCCACTGCTTAGCCCCCTGGCCAAGGTCATCCATGACAACTTTGGCATCGTGGAAGGGCTCATGACCACAGTCCATGCCATCACTGCCACCCAGAAGACTGTGGATGGCCCTTCTGGAATGCTGTGGCGTGATGGCCGTGGGGCAGCCCAGAAAATCATCCCAGCATCCACTGGTGCTGCCAAGGCTACGGGCAAGGTCATCCCAGAGCTGAACTGGAAGTAGGAGCCTTCCGTGTTCCTACCCCCAATGTATCCACTGTAGATCTGATATGCCGCCTGGAGAAACCTGCCAAGTATGATGACATCATAGGTGGTGAAGCAGGCATCTGAGGGCCCACTAAAGGGCATCCTGGGCTACACCAAGGACCAGGTTGTCTCAACCTTCAACAGCAACTCCCACTCTTCCACCTTTGATGCTGGGGCTGGCATTGCTCTCAGTGACAACTTCGTAAAGCTCATTTCCTGGTATGACAATGAATACGGCTACAGCAACAGGGTGGTGAACCTCATGGCCTGCATGGCCTCCAAGGAGTAAGAAACCCTGGACCACCCAGCCCAGCAAGGATATTGAGAACAAGAGAGGGACCCTCAGTTGCTAAGGAGTCCCCATCCCAACTTAACCCCCAACACTGAGCATCTCCCTCACAATTCCATCCCAGACCCCATAATAACAGGAGGGCCTAGGAGTCCTCCCTTCTCTTGAATACCATCAATAAAGTTCGCTGCACCCTCAAAAAAAAAAAAAGAATTCTGACTTCAAGGTTGGCAGTTATAATAAACAGGACAGTATGAAACCAAGAAAGAAACTTTGTACTACCAAACTGAAACAAATATCTGGGCATCTGCCAAGGGCAGACTTCTTGTTCACCCTCAAAGAAATTTGAATTCCCAAAATGAGACTTGTACACAGTTTTGGGGTTTATTTGGTACGATCTCACTTTAGCTTAGGCTAGTCTGCAACTTGCCTATAGCCCAAAGTATCCTTGAACTCATTTCGCAGCCTCCCTGAATACCAAGATTATAGTGTGAACCACTATACCTGTTGAGTTTGGGATGGAAACTGAGAAAGCTCGCTTCAGAAAGAGAAACTTCAAAACAAAAACTTTATTTTCTGAGCAATCAGGAGGCGGTCAGTTTGGGATCTGAACCCTGTTCCCTAAGAAGCTGTATTGCATTTTTAAAGGGTGAAACTGAAGAGGGGGAGGGGCTTGGGTGAGCTGCAGGGTCTCTCAAGCACATTTTGACATTAAGGGTTAATAAGCACGGCCGATGGTTGAAGACTGGGATTCCTCCAGGACACCTGGCTTGCAGGCCTTTAATTCATCCTTCTAGACACTGGGTCCAGAATCCAAGGCTCTCATTTCACCCTCCTAGACATTTGGTCCAGAGCTCAGTGTGATGAGGTAACAAAGGAGCTGGCCGGCCGCATGAAGCTAAGGAGGGCTTGACAGGCCTTGGTTATGTATTTTTACAACACAGGCACCTTGATTAAGATAACAGCAAGTTTTACATTCTTTTACCAGTTAACAGACAATTAAGTGAACATTTGGAGGAACAGGGTAGGAGTGTCCCCCGGCCTGGGAATGTGAACCTGGCTTGACCTTGTTAACAAAATGTGAGAGCAAAGATGGGGGAGTTGCCTCTGAGACGGTCTGGGTTCTGGCAGCTCTCTTCTTACTTACCTAATAAACATGCACAAATGTTTTTTAATTCCCAACCTCTGTGTTCTGGCATTACACAAAATGTTAAATTGTTCCTTTCCCCTGATAGCCTTTCCATTCAAAATAAAAAAAGATTTTAGGAGCTGGAATGATGGCTCAGTGATTAAAGAGTGGGCACTGTTCTTCCAGAAGATCCACTGAAATTTTAGCCATTTTGTTTTTTAGTTTTTAGTTTTTTGTTTTGTGTTTGGAGTTCAGTTAGTTGGTTGGTTTTTGTTGTTGTTGTTGTCATTTGTTCTGTTTTGTTTTGTTTAGACAGGATTTCTCTGTGTAACGGCCCTGACTGTCCTGGAACTTGATTTGTAGACGAGGCTGGCCTCAAAATTACAGAGATCCACCTGCCTCCTCTGCTGCCATTCATATTATTTTATTTATTTATTTTTATTTTATTTGTTTATTTAATTCTTTTGGTAGTACTGGGGATTGAACTCAGGGACCCATGCATAATGGGCTTATAGTCCATCACAGAACTATAGACCCAGTCTATTTATTTATTTTTATTTTATCTGGGGACAGGGTGAAGTATGGACTTACTACATTGTCCAGGATGTCCTGAGCTCTCACTATGTGGTCTAGCTTAGCCTCGAACTCTTGGCACCACTTAATCTTCAGCCTCCCGATACAAGCAATAAGTACCACACCTTGCTTCAGTTTTTGGGTTTTCGTTTTGTTTCTTTGTTTGTTTGTTTGGTTGGTTGGTTGGGGTTTTTTTTGATATATTGGAATATATACTAGTATGCTGGCTAGTTGTATGTCAGCTTAACACAAGGTAGAGTCACCGGGGGAAAAAAGGATCTCAATTGAGAAAATGACCCCACCAGACTGACTCACAGTAGGTAGTGCCACCCCTGGGCTGGTGGTCCTGGATATAAGAAAGCAGGCTAAGCAGTCCAGTAAGCAGCACTCCTCAGTGGCCTCTACGCCAATCCGTCTTCAGGTTTCTGCCTTGAATTCTCACCCTGACTTCCCCGGTATGGACTACAAGCTGTAAACCAGAATAAACCCTTCTCTCCTCAAGACGCTCGTGTTGCTCATGGTGTTTTATCATGGCAGTAGAAACCCTAACGGGGACACCTAGTCTGCTTTTATCAGTATTACAAAATCCTCGACATGGGCCACAGAGGTGCATTAAACCTGGAACTTTTGAGGACCCTCCAGAGGTATGACGCCTGCTCAGCTCGGTTCTTGTAGGGCTGTTTGCTTTGGTTTGTTGGTTTTAGTTTTGTTTTGTTTCGCCCCCACCCCCTTGAATCAGGCAGTTTGCAATGGCAGAAATGCATGCAAAAGCAAACACTAGAGGTGCACTAGAGGTGCATCTAGGCTTCCTCTGTGACAGCCTTCCAAGAACTACTAAGCTGTCATAGAAGAAATTCCTTAATCTCCTTTGAGGGGTTCGGGTAGCCCAAGGATCTCCTGTCACAACCCCGCCTCTTTTTCTCTGTCTCTATCTCACTCTCTTTTGTGTCTGTCTCCCCCAAAGCCCCCCCCCCCACCCGTGTGTGTGTGTGTGTGTGTGTGTGTGTGTGTGTGTGTGTATGTATGTGTGTTGTGTGTGTGTGTGTGTGTATTATGTGTGTGAGATATGTATGCTTTTATGTGTGTGGGTATGCATGCCCACTAATGTACAGAGGCCAGAGGAAGATGTCGGGTGGCCTGCTCTGCCACTCTCTCTCTTTTTGCCTTGAATCAGTGTCTCTCACTGACCTTACAGCGAGACAGTAGCCAGCCCCAGGATCCCTGTTTCCACCCTGCACAGCACTGGAGTTACAGCACAGGCATTGAATTCTGGCTTTTTAACAGGTATTCTGGGAACGTGAACTCAGATCCTCTGAGTGGTACCTTGATCGTTTTATCTACTGAGCCATCTGCCCAGCCCAAGCTCCCCTTCTAAAAATAATTAAATGTTTATTTTTTTGTGTATATGATGTGTGAGTGCAGATACCTGCACCATCGTGGGCACGTGACAATCAGAGGACAACTATTTAGAGTTCGTTCTCTCCTTCCGTCTTTACCTGGCTTCTGAGATGGTCCAGGTTGTAGGGCTTGAGCAGCAAATGCTTTACCTTAGTTACAGAGCATCTTCTGGTCCTAGGCGCTCTCTCTCTCTCTCTCTCTCTCTCTCTCTCTCTCTCTCTCTTTCTCTCTCTCTTTTCTTTCTTTCTGTTTTTTTTTTTTTTTAAGGCAAGCAGGGCATGGTGGTGATTCCCTGTCTTGAAAACAAAACAAAACAAAACAAATACTTAAGTAAACAATCTCACTATTTGGCCCTGGCTGGCCTGGCTCTGTATACTAGTCTGGCCTCTAACCACCAGCCTCTGGTTCTCAATCACTAAGATTAAAGATTAAAGGTGAATGCCACCACACCCTCCCTAACTCTTTTGGTTTGATTTGTATTTATTTATTTATTTTTTTTTTGGTCGGGGTTTCTCTGTGTAGCCCTAGCTGTTCTGGAACTCATTCTGTAGACCAGGCTGTCCTCAGACTCAGAGGTCCACCTGCCTTTGCTTCCTGAGTGCTGGGATTAAAAGTGTGTGCCATCAACACTCTGTGCTAATTCTTTTTTGTTTTTTGTTTTTTTGGTTTTTTGTTTTGTTTTGTTTTGTTTTTTTTCGGAGCTGGGGACCGAACCCAGGGCCTTGCGCATGCTAGGCAAGCGCTCTACCACTGAGCTAAATCCCCAACCCCTCTGTGCTAATTCTTAAAGGTTTATAGAACCTTTCACTTCTAGGACCCTCAGGACAAAGTCCAACTCGTGGCCGTTTAGGGGACACCCAAACCTTCTACAAACTGCAACAGGGTAATTGTCTTTTCCGTACTCATTCTTTTTTTTTTTTTCCTTTGACCCAATTGGTAAGATATAATTGCCCACATAAACATACAAAGCCCAGTACCATCCATCCCTTAAGAACATTTGTAACAACCTGTAAAGGTACAGTGTGGAATCCTAATGTCACCCGCCATATTGTCCTGCCACGCCTTCTTTCCGTACTCATTCTTAAGTGTTCTTTATATAGTAAATACATTAGGTCTCTTAAGTATGCTATCAGTTGAAAATGTCACCTGTGTTCTGTGACTTCTGATTTGAGTTCCATGTCTATGCACATGTGCACCAGTGTACCCACACATCACGTTAAAAGGTTTGGCTTGATTGTTTAGATTTTACCTCATTAGATTTTTGGTTTTGGCTTTGAGAGAGTCTTAGTACATAGACAAGGTTGACCTCAAACTCATTCTCTCTCCAGCCTCTGCTTACTGAGTCCTGGGATTAAAGGTGTACACCACCACGCCTGGCATCCTCAGCTTCTTCTATGGCTTCCAGTTTTGAGTCATAATTAGGGATGTCTTTACCACTTTAAGATGATGAACTGTTCTCAGTGGTTTCCACATTTTCAACTTTTGATCTATAGAAGTGTATCTTGTGTGTATTGTATGTCCCACTATGGAACTTGTCTGTTCATCCTCCATGCCGAGTGCTGCATTACTTTTCCCGTTGTGGGACAAAATACCCAACAAGGGTATTTTGGGTAGGAAAGGTCTGTCTTGGCATGCAGTTGAGTCAGCCTGTGGGGCGAAAGGCATGGTAAAGAGAACAGCTCCAGATGCGGCTGCAGTAGTGTAAGGCAATTGCTAGAATTGCCTCTGTAGTCAGAAACCAAAGAGGGCTGAATGCTGACACTCAGCTTGCCTGCTTCTATTCTTGTCCTGGACCTCAGCCCAGGGGTCCACATTCAGGGACATCAATTAAGTCTCACAGACGGACCCACAGTTATGGCTCCTAAATAAATCTAAGTTGACAATCAAGATTAACATGTATCGGGGTTGGGGATTTAGCTCAGTGGTAGAGCGCTTGCCTAGGAAGCGCAAGGCCCTGGGTTCGGTCCCCAGCTCCGGAAAAAAAGAACCAAAAAAAAAAAAAAAGATTAACATGTATCCTGTCTTTGCTACTTTGTGGATTCTTCTTTTTTCCCACCCTTTTATATCTCCCTCCAGTTTCACCCCCTGGGAAAGAAACAAGGGGGAGGGAGGTTGGTAAGAGAGATTGATCCTTGAATCTAATTTCTCCTTGTTTCTTTGTTGCCTGTAGATGACCTTCCCTACTTTTTGAATTCTTCTTTTTCCTATGCTTTATTCCATCATGGGCTCTTTCTGGGATTGCAGGAATATTAATCTGAGTACCCCACTGTTGTAGAAGATGTCTTCCCCCACTTTTTGACCACACTTAACCCATCGCACACTGTTTTTTTTGTTTTGTTTTGTTTTGTTTTTTTCGGAGCTGGGGACCGAACCCAGGGCCTTGCGTTTGCTAGGCAAGCGCTCTACCACTGAGCTAAATCCCCAACTCCCGCACACTGTTTTATCTGAGATAACTTCCCAATTCTTAGAAACTGGGTATAAATCTTTTGACAAGGCCATTCTGAATTCCAAGATTTTTTTGTGAGTTGATAGTTACATCAGCTTCTCTGCCCTCCAAAACTTCTATTTCAATACCATTTTACTTGCAGTTTTAAATTTTAGCTTCTGATCATTAACAACTGTTTGCCAGAACTCATGTTTTCCAGTCCTTCCAAACCCTCTGTTCTTGCTACTGTAGCTCTTTGCCTTTGAGGTAGGGAAACAGTGGCAGCTGAGGAATCCCGTCACCTGCATTAAGTTGTATCTCTCTCTCTTTTTTTTTCTTTTTTCCTTTTCTCTTTTTTCTTTTTTTCCGGGGCTGGGGACCGAACCCAGGACCTTGCACTTCCTGGGCAAGCGCTCTACCACTGAGCCAAATCCCCAACCCCTGTATCTCTCTTTTTGTGTGGGCCATAATTTTAATTTCTCCTTTGTAATCTTCATGTATAATTCCTGGATGCACAATGACTCTTTGGGAACTCAATTCACTCCTTCCCAAGATCGTCCCTATTGTCCCCAACTGCAAAGAACCAGAAACCCCAGTAGTTATTTTTGGAGACAGAGTAAGATATTTACCTATGACCAAGTCTAGACCTATGCTGCCTGCAGTAGTTTGCATTAAAATCTCCAATATCGGGGCTGGGGATTTAGCTCAGTGGTAGAGCACTTGCCTAGCAAGCGGCCTGTTGGTCCTGGTCCTGGTTCGGTCCCCAGCTCCAAAAAAAAAAATATATGTATATATATATATATATATATATATATATATTCGAGTGGTATTTTGGGGCTGGAGAGATGGCTCAGTGGTTAGGAGTACTGACTACTGTCCCGGAGGTCCTGAGTTCAAATCCCAGCAACCACATGGTGGCTCACAACCATCTGCAATGAGATCCGATGCCTTCTTCTGGTGTCATGAGGACAGCTACAGTGTACTCGCATACATAAAATAAATCAATTAATAAATAATTCTTTTATTTTTTTTTCTTTTTTTTTTTTCCCACACCCAAATAATTCTTTTAAAAAAGTGATATTTTGATCTTCACATCACTCTCTGGCTAAAATAGTTCATAAGTTTTACTTCGGGCCTCAAGCTAGGCCCCCAAGGCTCTTTCTCAATGGTAAGAAATTATCTTGAATGTCTGTTTTGAACCTATACACATTGGTCCCAACCTTGTCACATCACCGGCACACCAGTCCTTTTTCCTGGTTTATATTTAAAACAACCATTACCCTTAGAAACGCCTTGTTCACAATTTTGTTACAAATGACCATATTTCCCACAGTTAAAGCACCAGGCATTTTGGGATCTGAGACCTTTAGCAGCTTGATCACAGGTTCTTTGCAAATGACCATATTTCTTGCAATTGAAGTACCGGTCACTTTGATATCAGAGAATTCTAGCTATAGTTTGATCTATTACATTAGCATGGAATGATGCTGCCCATACCTTTAATGGTCTAATAACTTTTTTTTTCTTTTCTTTTTTTAGGAGCTGGGGACTGAACCCAGGGCCTTGTGCTTACTAGGCAAGCGCTCTACCACTGAGCTAAATCCCCAACCCCCTACTGAGCTAAATCCCCAACCCCATAACTTTTTTTTACAATCAGTATTCACATTTTCATGTGCCAATGTTTCTGTCTCCTTGTGTCAGGGTCTGGTATGGCTTTGTCCGCAGCTGACACTAATCTTTGTAATTTAAATAAATAAATAAATCAGTGGCAGCTTCTCCAGAGCCTTGTATAATCTTTGTTTTTTGTTTTTTGTTTTTTTTTTTTAACGATTTATTTATCTATTATATAAGTACACTGTAGCTGTCTTCAGACACACCAGAAGAGGGCATCAGATCTCATTACAGATGGTTGTGAGCCACCATGTGGTTGCTGGGATTTGAACTCAGGACCTCTGGTAGAGCAGTCGGTGCCCTTAATCACTGAGCCATCTCTCCAGCCCCTTGTATAATCTTTGTAAAGAGATTTTCCCCCAGGCTTTCAGCTTTGCCCCAAGCTCTTAAAGCCACTAAGCAACATTGTTCTATAGTGACATCATCAAATTGAATCTATTCTCGCAGAATACCACCTTTCACCAGGCAACTGATCTTTATTCATTCTCCTTGTTCAATTTCACTGTTAAATATTCAAGGTTTCTTCCATCCGCCATGATAACCATTGCAACTGTGGACCTGCCTCTAGTACAGCTGATACCAATCCTTTCCAGTCTTGAGGAGTAATTCTGTTTTGAACAGCTCAGTTAATTAGAATTTGTTTCACATAAAGTGAGTGCATCCCATATGAAATCATAGCCTCCTTAAAACACCTTAGATTTATCATTCCTATAGAATGCCATCCTGTTTCATCATAACCTTGTTCCACACCATTAGCAGGCCTATGCTGTATGACTACTGGGGAAGCTGATGGTGATCTAGTAACCCCAGGCTACCCCTCCTCGCTAATTCTGGCTTCATAGTTCTTTCTTTTAAAATGGCTGCTTCATCAGATTATCCTCTTAGCTTTTCTCTAACTCATCTTCCCTCCAGCACAGTTTCTTTCCATCTTCCTGTAGGAAACTCCTGCTCTCTTGTTCAGTTACCAGGACTGAGCCTTTTGTCCTCTCTTTTCCAGTGTTCCTCACTTCCCAAGTGCTACCATCTCCACCCACAACCTTTCCAGTTTTACTGACAACTTTTCAATCCTTTCAGAAAAAAGAGAGTAGTGTGATCCCCCTTTTGTTATCCCATTTCAGCCATTATTTGTTTCCCCATTTTCACCCAATTTTCCTACTTGTGTTTCCAACCCTTTTTTGAAACAGAATATATTAAAAGAAGAGGAGGGGGGTTGGGGATTTAGCTCAGTGGTAGAGCGCTTGCCTAGCAAGCGCAAGGCCCTGGGTTCGGTCCCCAGCTCCAAAAAAAAAAAAAAAAAAAAAAAAAGAAGAGGAGGAAGAGGAGAAAACCCCCTCTGGGAATAAAGTGGTGGTGGGGACTGGCATATCCTAGCAGTAGCAGCCAAAATAATTTTTTTGGGGGCTGGTTTCTTGAATAAAAGTATCTGTTCCTTTGTCCCTTGCCATTTTCTCTACAGCATTTGAAATAAAATTTCCCATTTGTATCCTTAACTTTCAAGATCCACCTTGAGGTATCACTTGTAGCTGGTCTTTGCTACTTTGTGGGTTGTTTATCCCACCCTATATCCCCCCTGTTTTACCCCCCATCACTAACTAGATAGGAGAGAAAGAAGGATAAAGGGGAGGGAGGACCCTTGAATATAACTTCTTCTTGTTTCATCTTTGCTACTTTGTGGATTCTTCTTTTTCCTACCTTTTATCTCTCATTCCCAGTTCTACCCCTATGACTAGATAAAGAAAGAAAGAGTGGGGGTTGGGGATTTGGCTCAGTGGTAGAGCACTTGCCTAGCAAGCGCAAGGTCCTGGGTTCGGTCCCCAGCTCCAAAAAAAAAAAAAGAAAGAAAGAAAGAAAGAGTGGGGAGGGAGAGAGATCCCTGAATCTAATGTCTTCTTATTTCTTCTTTGAGCACAACCACTAACAAACCACAAACAACCTCCCAGAAAAACCACCAGCTACCAACCATGCCTATCAGCGCCCTAGCATCCTCTGAAAAGTTGCCGGAATTCCAAATGTCACACAATCACAGTGACTATCTGCACTAGCAAAACCATGCCTCTTGCTAGAGCATGAGGCAAATCATAGTCAGCTGCTACAAAGAATCCCCATGTGCCCACACCTGGAATTAAAACAAAAACATAGGGGCTGGAGAGATGGCTCAGTGGTTAAGAGCTCCGACTGCTCTTCCAGAGGTACTGAGTTCAATTCCCGGCAACCACATGGTGGCTCACAACCATCTGTAATGGTATCCAAAACCTTCTTCTGGTGTGTCTGAAGAGAGCTACAGTGTACTCACTTACTACAGTGTACTCACATATGTAAAATAAATAAATAAAATTAAAAAAAAAAAAAAAAACATATTCTTGCAATATGTCTGTGTTTTAAAGAAACCAGAATTCTTACTATGTTAACATCATACCACCCCTCTTGAAATAGGAATTCTTTAGGTACTCCTATGTCTGTGTTGAGGCTAGCCTTGAACCCATTATCCTCCTGCCTTAGCCTCCCTACTGCTGCAATTATAGGTGTGTGCCACTATTCCTGTCAACACACCATCTTTTTTTTTTAAGATTTATTTTATTGGGGTTGGGGATTTAGCTCAGCGGTGTAGAGCGCTTGCCCCTAGGAAGCTGGCCCCGGGTTCGGGTCCCCAGCTCCAAAAAAAAAAAAAAAAAAAAAAAAAAAAAAGATTTATTTTATTTATGAGTACACTGTAGCTGTTTTCAGACAAACCAGAAGAGGGCATCCGATCCCATTACAGATGGTTGTGAGCCCCATCTGGTTGCTGGGAATTGAACTCAGGACCTCTGGAAGAGCAGTCAGTGCTCTTAACCACTGAGCCATCTCTCCAGCCCCAACATACCATCTTTTAAGTGGTCTTTGACCATTAACAAATTTAGCCACCAGGCAAGCCTCAACATGTTTTCCTAAACCATATAGTGTATATTTTCTGTACCACACAGTACTGGTCAAATGAATTCACTCATTTGTAACACTTTATCTTCTGCATGTGTATGATGTCTTTTGTTTTTCTTTTCAAGATAAGGTTTCTCTGTGTAACTCTGGCTGTCCTAAAACTCGATCTGTAGACCGGGCTGACCTTGATTGAACTCAGATATCTGCCTGCCTCTGCCCTGAAGTATGCCATGACCGAGTGGCTATTTTGTTATTGTCGTTATTGTTGTTGTTTGGTTTGGTTTTTTTCCTTGTGGCTGTTGTTTTTTCAGACAGGGTAGCCTTGGTTGTCCTGGAACTCACTTTGTAGACCAGGCTGTCCTTGAACTAAAGATCCACCTGCCTCTGCCTTCAGAGTTCTTTAAACAGCATTTTACTATGTAGCCTAGGCTAGCCCCAAACTCCTGATCCTCTTTTCTCAGCTTCTGGTATGCTGGCTGCTTCTTCCAATGATACCTCAATCTCTGTATTTACCTTACATTTATTATTTACACTTGTACACACGTACACCAATCCATGTGGTCTATGTGACAGGTGCTTCGTGGGTATTAAACTCTCACGTCCATCCACAGAGAAAAATCTGCTATCATTGAAGCTGGCCTTGAACTCATGGCAGTCCTCCTGCCTCAGTCTCTGAAGTCTCTGGGATTATAGGCACGAGCCACCATGCCTGGTACAGATGTAAATCTTCTAAGTCCTATTTTACAAATCATGAGAGAGATGAACTAATTAGAAGTGCCTTGTGGGGCTGGAGAGATGGCTCAGCGGTTAAGAGCACTGACTGCTCTTCCAGAGGTCCTGAATTCAAATCCCAGCAACCACATGGTGGTTCACAACCATATGTAATGGGATCCGATGCCCTCTTCTGGTGTGTCTGAACACAGTGACAGTGTACCCACATACATGACATAAATAAATAAACAAATCGTAAAAACAAACAAACAAACAAATAAAAATGTGCCTTGTGGTAACTACTTAGTCATAGTAAGCCAGACCTAGAACCCAACCTTACCTTCCCACAATAAACAATCACCATACCTCACTGTTATTTCTCACCCCCCACCTTTGAAATTACTGAGCTCGTTTAATGAACAGATGTCGTGTTTAGTTTATGTTCCATGGCTAGTTTATCACAAAGAAATAACAATCCCCGTCTTTCAAGAGCTAAGTCTAAAGAGAAGAAAAGAAAAAGCAAGTGACCATACGATGTGGCTCAGGTCACAGGTCTATGGCTGGAGCCGCACTGCTTAGCATCTGCGTCCTTCATGGAATGCAGCTCTGCATATTCATCTGCTAATTTTTTCATCTTTTCCATGTTAAAAAAAAAAAAACAAAACAAAAACCTCTAGAGGAGAGCAGCAGAACTCCTGCCAGATACATTCTTCCAATTCTTATGAAATGCGGAGGGTTTGAAGGGCTGGACGCTTCCCAAGCAGGAGACATGACGAGGAGTGAAGGCCAAGGTCAGAAAGAAATATACTGTGCTGGGTCAGTAAGGACATCAGGCTGGTGGGAGCAAGCCCTGGCGGGAGGGTTTGGCTAAGGCAGGGTGAAGCCAGATCTCAACCTCGGATTTCTCAGAGTCGGGATGAGACATGTTCCAGCCATTAAGCAACAGAGACCTGCTGTAAATTATCAACTCGCTGACTGATAACAAATGTTACTTCAAGGTTAGGCAGGCAGCCATACTTAGGAAGAGCTGAAATTAGAAGATTCTGAAGGTCAGAAGATTAGCAAGGCTTGACACCTACGGAGAACTCAGTTGGAGGTAAAGAAAGGTTCCTGCCTTTAAGACACCCATGTAGGAGAGAGATTTCAACAACAACAACAACAACAAAAAGTAGTGTGATTCAAACACTTGCTAAACACAACCTGAGGAAAAGCTGGGTGAAAGTCTACTGGGACGTCCACTTTAATACGAAAAGGAAAGCAAAACATTCCAAGGTTGCTCTGTATGGCTGGCTCGCCCTGGTATTCCGGCACAATAGCTATGAGGAAAGGAAAAGAACCTTTTATAGGGTGGGGTAATGGATTGGAACAGCCTATCATGGTTATGAACCACCTACTTAATGAGGAAGAAGGAATTTTTCACTCAATGATCAACTATGTAGAGGGCCTTATCGGTTCACTTCTAAAATTCTCTCTAACCCTCAGCCTTAAAGCCACAGGAAACCAAGGAGTGGTGTTGGCAGGCCAGGAGGACAGCTAGAAACTAATTCGTGCTGATTGAAGATAGAAAGGTGTTGCCTAGAAACCAAGCATGCTGGCACATCCCGTAATCTCAGGCAAATGGAGAAAGCACAAGCATCTGAGACCAGCCTGAGCTATGTAGTGAAACTTTAGAGAGAGAGAGAGAGAAAAAAGAGCCTGACACAGGAGGATTACAAGTTTGAGGCTAAAACAACGAGCATAGAGTGTAAATGGAACAAACCTAGAAGAGGCACCCAGAAAAAGCTTTGAGGTTTCCCGGTTAGTCTTTGTTTAGGGAAGTGGCTATGGACGAACATACTCAGCGCAGAAGGAAGGATCAGAAAGCGAAGCGTCACTGTCTGTAATTCCAGCACTTTGAGCAGTCTGAGGCAGGAGAGTCACCAGTTCAAGGCTGAAAATGTAGTTGTTGATAAGAGTACAAGAGGGGGTTGGGGATTTAGCCCCGGTGGTGCACTTGCCCTAGGAAGCTCAAGGCCCTGGTTGGTCCCAGCTCCAAAAAAAAAAAAAAAAAAAAAAAAAAAAAAAAGAGTGCAAGAAAATCCTGGGTTCGATTCTCAGCCTCATAAAAACAAACAAACAAAAACAGGACTTACTGACTCACACTTGGAATCCCAGCATCCACAGAGCACAGGAGGATTACTGTGAGCTGGAGGCCAGCCAGGGCTACATAGCAAGACCCCACCTCTCCCCTAAAATTCTGTTTTAAAAGGGGGGAGGGTTCATTTTATTTTAGTAAATTTTTTTTATTCCTTTATGTGTTTTTATCTGTGCACCATGTATGTACCTGATGTCGGGGGAGGTCTGAAGAGGGCATCAGATCCCCTGGAGATGGAGTTACTAACAGTTGTGATGGGCCATGTAGGTGCTGGGAATTGAACCAGGTCCTCTGCAAGAAATGTTCTTGACCATTAAGCTATCTCTCCGGCCCTCAGTAAATGCCTTTGGAAATTATATTTATTTATGTGTGTGTGTGTATAGGTCATAGGACAATCGCAAGAGTTTTCTCTTCTTCCACGCCTGTGGTTTTGGGAAATGAACTCAGGTTGTCTTAGCAGCAAGTAGCTTTATTGGCTGAACCATCTTAAGGGTAATGCTTTAGGAAACAGACTCAGGGCTGAGTTCAACCCCTGGCACCACATAAAATGGCACACACCTGTAGTTTCAGTGCTCAGAAAGTGGAAAGTGCCAGGGGTTCAACTCAACTTCGCGAAATCCTGGCTCCGATTAAAACGTTTAAAATATGTTAAGACCCAGTTTGGTTTGTCAAACACAAAATCCTTCAATGAACTATGCTGTATTTTGTTATCTTGTGATTATAAAACCATAAAGAAGTACTATGATCTGTACTAAAATGATGGGAGGAGTGTATAGACGCAGAATGGGAGAGATTTCCCAATCTATTTCAGAGTCAGTGATTGGGTTTTGGGAGAAAAACTGACACCTGTCATTTACGGGACCCTGAGGCTAATACCACTTTAATCTGCAGACTCGGGCGCTATGAGCAAGGCTCAGGAAGTAGTGGAGCACCCGGAAAGCACGAGCAAACAAAAACTAAAGGCAACAGTGTCTGGCTAAACTCCAAAGCCCACGAGAAGGTGGGCTGGGTCAATGACTGAACCCCAGAATCCAGGTGGGTGGGAGAAGGTGCAGAATGTGGGGTGTGAGGCAGACAATGCAGAGGTCTGCTGGCTGCTGCCCAAAGCTGGAGGCAGAGAAAAAGGAAAGAAAGGAAAAAAGCAAAGAAAACAGGACCTGTCTGATAACATTGTTTCAAGCACTTGAAAAATAAGAAAGTTGGATTCCTATCTGAACCATCCTGCTCTTCTAAGCTAAAGGAATAAAACGTTAAACTTCTCATTTCATTCTATGTGTATGGGTGTTGTGTGTGCACCAGTGAATGTGTGAGAGTATCGGGTCCCTTGGAACTGGAGTGACAGATGGTCATAAGCTCCCCTGTGGGTACTGGGAATCAAACCCGGGTCTTCGGATGAATAGACAATGCTCAGTACTCTTAACAGCTGAACCATCTCTCCAGCCCCAAGGAATACTTTAGGTAGTTTATAAAAATACATTAGAGGTTGGGAATTTAGCTCAGTGGTAGAGCGCTTGCCTAGCAAGTGCAAGGCCCTGGGTTCAGTCCTCAGCTCTGGGGGAAAAAAAAAAAAGACAAACATACATTATATTTTGTGTGTTGTATATATGTATATGCCACATACGTGAGGCCAGAGGCAACCTGTATGTAGGCATAAGTTTTTGCAACCTACTTTTTTTTTTTTTTTTGGTCTTCAGACACACCAGAAGAGGGCATCAGATCTCATTTCTCATTACAGATGGTTGTGAGCCACCATGTGGCTGCTGGGAATTGAACTCAGGACCTCTGGAAGAGCAGTCAATGCTCTTAACCACTGAGCCATCTCTCCAGTCCTGCAACCTACTTTTAATAAGGGTTGAACCTCTCCTCTAAGTTCAACCAGCAGAGGTAGTGGAAGAAAAAAGTAATTCAGATATGAGGGAAGGGGACCTGTTCAGCAATAGTTCTTTGGGGTGAGCTCAATCTTCTTGGGCAGCAGTTCAGTCCCTTAGCAACCACCAAATATGATGAGGCAGCTGTCGTCCAGTTCTGAAGAAACCACCAGGCTCACCAACTAGCCTGAGGGGAGGCTGCAGATGTCACAAGCTGCGCTGGAGTGAGTTTCTCTCAATGTCAGAGTTATCACAAGTTGAGCTCCACAGAAAACACTATGTAAGGTGAACCAATACATGCGTGTTGTTAGCGAAGAGTAACAAGGCGGAGCAAACCAAACCAGGGCTCAGTGCCTGTCTCCCACTGTCTGTGGGGTCACATTTATACTCCTTCATCAAGCGTCCTTTCATGTGTCTGCCGTAGCCAAACATTCCTTCACCTGTGTCTGCTTCAGGCAAACATCCTTTCACCTCTGTGCCCCAGCAAAACAGCATTTGACATAACTAATTTTCCAAGGAACCAGAAATTTCCACTTCACCTGTAGAGTCAGTCTGTGTTTCCACCCTGTGGGTCCTAAGGATTGAACTCAGGTTATAAAGTTCGGCAGCATGTGTCTTTAGTTGTTAGACCATCTCACCAGCCCATATGTGGGTTTTTTGTTCATTTTCTGATTTGGTTTTCTTTTCAGGCAGTGTCTAACAATGTAGCCCTGCTGGCCTAGAACTCACCAGGTAGACCAAGCTGGCCTCAAACTCACATAGATTCAACTGCCTCCGAGTCCCCAGCCTGGTACTTAAGGGTGTGGGCCATCAAGCCCAGTGGGGGTTTTCCTTTTGCTACAGAGGTTTTGCTATGCTAGTTACCCTGGCTACCCAGAGTTCACAATGTACCTCAGACCAGATAAGAACCTAACGTAAGGCTGGTGCCACTGCCTCCGCTCAAGGAGATCTGAGGGGGTTCTGGCTCAGCCAGAGCAGCCAGAGTTACAGCTCTCCAAGGGGAAGGCTGTGGGACACAGTGGGCAGCAGGGGACCAAGGAGCAGGAAGTGACTGTGGGTGGTCAGGCTAGCACACCCAGCTCCTCATGTCAAGTCAACAACAAAAGCTTTGGGAGAGAAAACCCTTCCCGGGAGTGTCACAGCTCAGTAAGACAGGCGCTCTCAGGCATCTTTGGTGAAATAACTCTTTATTCCTTGTGGATAGGACCTTATAAAAATTGGGGTGGGATCTAGAGGCAGAGGCTTTCTATTGGCTTGGTCTGAGATGTTAGGGATGCCTCATTTGCATGTGGAAGGACTTCAGCCGTTGTCCCTAAGTGACTGATTGTCACAGTCCTCTCCACGGGGTATTGTGGTCATGCGTTCCAGTGCAGGAACCTGGTTCCTGAGTCCATTGAACCTTACCAGGTTTTGTCTGGTGGCACAGTCCACTACCCCGCAACCCACTCCCCCACCACCTAGCTCCAAGATTTGTTTGAGGCTATTAGATATTAATTGATGTGCATTCTGGGCTGGAGAATACTGTTCAAAGTCATGTTCAGTTGTTCAGCGGCCTGCTTTAATTGGGTGGTAGGGAACAGACGAATGGACAAAGACCGGGAGGGAAACAGCACTAGATTAATACCAGAATAATTTTTTTGTCCATGTGACAAATTAAATGCTTAACACTTCATTAAATGCTCTTTTTATTTAAATTTGTCATGTGTAAAACACTACAAGGATTTGCCGAGCACATCAAGGTGGCCATGAGAGCAATCACAAATCAGTAAGCCTTCTATTTAGCCCTCTTTCTCCAGCCATTCCTTATAGGCCCCGGCATAGTTTCGAGCCCTGTGGAGAAAAAGAAATATTGGGGTTGGGATTTAGCTCAGTGGTAGAGCGCTTGCCTAACAAGCGCAAGGCCCTGGGTTCGGTCCCCAGCTCTGAAAAAAAAAAAAAGAAAAGAAATATTGAGGGAAGGACAGGTCCAGCAGACAGAGTCCCCATCAGTACCCAGCCAGCAAGCCTTATGCTTGTCATACCCTGTGTATCCAAGACCTTGTGCCAGCTGTGTGGCCTGGAGGCCCCGCCTGCCCATCTGACAGAAGAAAATAAGATTCTTGTCTTCTAGCTTTGGCTTCTCAGCACAGTATGAAGTCTGAAAAGCAGCTGGGTCCATGTTCAAGGCCATTTCCAACTCAGACACTGAGAGGGGACAAAATGGAAAGCTAGTGGCATGCGGAGGTTCACAAGACGGGGCTGAAAGAGCTGAATGAATCCTGGCAGCAGCCTATTGCAGAGACCGTCCGAACATACGGTAGCCACCCCCTCCCCACACCATCCTCAAAGACAAGGAACAACATACCAATGCAAAGTTAGGCCAGCAACCTCTGCCCCTCGCTGAGCCTTAAGCCGGCAGTGGAAGATCAAGTGGATTAATGCTTCCAGCTTCAGGGAAGTCGGCATTCAGATGGGGCTCTGCCCCTCTGGCCACCTGCTGTCCCCTCAAACTGGATGAGCTAGTTCAGCTGCCAGATCGGCTCCACTTAGCCTTTCCCTAGGGAACCTGAGGGCTGGCTTGAGCAAAATATAAGGCCCTATGTCTACCACACACCACCCCCCTGCGTACTAAATGAGGCTCCTTTAGTTAAAACCATCATGGACAGTTCCTCTGCCAACAAGGGAAATCCTATACCAGGGATGTTGAGTGCCCCGGGAATGGTACCAGCCGCTGCCTCCTCCCGTGAGCGGACATCGAAGAGCCTGGCCCTGCCTGAGGCTAGGAGTTGACGGAGTTCAGAGAAGGAGACTGTAGGCACTGGGAAAGAAAAGAAAGACTTGAGGGCTGGGGGACAAGACACTTGCCTCTGCACCCCCCTCCCTGGCTGTTTGAGACCTGCAGCCACACCCCATGCTACTCTCTCCACAAACAGCCCTCCCCAGGGGACCTGCAGACACCTCACCCTCACATCCCAGGGGTTCTCAGGCACCTCCAGTCATGGTTCCAGCAGCAGCACCTGTGTGACTCTGACGCAGCACTGCAACCCGAAGCATCTCCCTCTCTCTCCCAGAGCCCAGCCAGAGACCGGAACCGGAAGCAAGGGCATGGCCCCTCGAGAACGGGGACACACACACACACACACACACACACACACACACACACACACACACACACACAGAGTCCAATAGCACCTGTTGGTGATCCCTCTAACACTCACTCATAGTTTATACCTTTATAGTTTATAGACTGCCCAGCTTAGGCCGGAAATTTCACCCAGGTTTGGCACAGGTGCCAGGACTCTGGGTAATGAGTATAGAACAGTAGCACCCCACTCAAAGGTTGACCCAGCCCTTACCGGTCAAAGAGTAATATGCACACTCCCTTCCCCCAGGGCCCCACAAAAAGGAGGAAGACAGACAACTGTGGCTCTAAACAATTTTATCTTTAAAAAAAAAAAAAGTAAAGAAATAAAAAGAACCACCCCTGGAACAGGGCGGGCTCTCCGTGAACCCGCCCTGCCTATAGCTCTCCCTGACTCCAGGGCCTTCTGCAGAGGCTTCGGCTGCTCACTGCCCCCTCTACTCCTGGGAGAGCAGCCAGCTAGCATCCTTCCCCACCTCTTGAGTAAGCCTGCTCCCCAGAGTAACCAGGTATGTATCTTAACTTCTGCTTCAGAGAAAGGAAGAACCAGTGAAGTACTCGGCCCACAGACCCTCTGCCAGGCACTCTAAGCAAGCACGCGGCGAGCCCAGATTTCGTGTGTCCAGTGTCCACCAAGGAGACAGCACATGCAGTGTGCCAAAGGAGCACCAGGGCCCGGGGACTGCGCGGTGGGGGCAGGCAAGGCTGGCGGTGCGTGTCCACACGGTTTCCCAGCACTCACTGCAGACTGCCATGCCACAGGCCTCAGTTCAAAATCACACTTGCCCAACTCCCCCGAGTTCCACGCCAGAAGTAGGCAGTGAAGGGGAGGGGCATGGGGTCAGCCTGTTGCTCCTGGGCTATGTGCAGTTCTCGGGCCCAAAGCCCCTGAGTCCCCACAGTTAGTTGCTGTCATTCTTGATGACGACCTCTAATCCGTGGTGCCGTAACTGAGCTCGTAGTAGCAGGTTCTTGTTTTTAAGATCTTCCACCTGCACAGAAAGAAGGCAATAACGGAAATAATTAGGAAAAAAAACAGTGTCGCTGCTGAGCCATCAAGTCAGCCTGACAGCCATGGTGGAGAAGGACAACGTAAGTGTTTTCCAGGGAATCCAAACTGGGTCAGCAGCTACAGGGTGCCAAGGGGGCCGTCCTGGAATTAGCCTGACCTGTTGTCGAAGCACGTCATTGTCCAGCTGCAACTGATCTAACCCCTGCAGCTCTTCAGACAACCGGTGGTTGCTCTGACGTAGCTCCTGGATATAGTCACAGGCTTTGGACAGGATTCCACCCTTACTCTGCAAGGCAAAGCCAACAAGGTGAGGGTGGAAGCCTCGAACACCCAGCTGGCCTTCCAAGAGCGAGCACATTCACACTTTGGGGCTATCTCTCCTCAGAGTGGGGATGCAGCATCTCAGAGTGTTACGGAGAGGGCCGCCATGGACACTCTACTTGACACCATTCTTGGAGTTCTGCCTCCCGAACTCTAGCCTCCTGCCCGTTACCAGGGTCTTGCCAGGACCTGGCCAGACTTGGTGCTCTCCATAGAGCAGTCTGGGATGATTTTGGACAGCTGTACAATCCAGTTGTTGATCTTGTCCCGGCGGCGGCGCTCCACTGTGGGGCAAAGTGAAGAACAGAGTGACTCACCAGCCTTCCTCCTCACGCTGTAGTTCCCAAATCTACTTAAGTCTCTTGGCTTCACCCCTGGACACCACCTACCTTCGTTATGTTGAGCCCTCCGTTTCTCATCTCGAGTTGTCCTGGGAGCCTCTGACTTCCTGATAAGAGAGTCCAGGGTAAACAGACCAAGCAAAAGACAAAGAAGCAAACAAAACAAAGACTGGTGTTTAGGGTGAGGAATTATGTAAGATTTGGCAGGCACTGAAACCACTCGTAACAACAGATAAGGCCACTCACGGGGAATAAGGGTGGGTCCTGGGGGCAATCGACCGCTGGCTCCCTCCCTGTAACACTTCTTGTGGTGACATCATCACGAAGAATTGGCCTGTAAAGATACGAGGTAGGTTTTATCAGACCCTGGGCCCCTTTTGAAAACATGCTCCCACCAGTTCGTAAAGTAGCCGAGACTCACTATGTGCTCTGATCTTATTACCACAAGTCAAGTGCTGAAGCCCAGAGCCCCCAGCACATCCCAGAGCCCAGCCCCTCAGGCTGGCCGCCTTGTGCAACATCTCACCTGTGCTGGGCGGGGTTGCCTGCCCCAGCAGTGCCTCTGAGCCCTGGGTGGTGACCACAGCGGTTGTACTCCCAGATGTCGTACCCCCTGACCCATCTCCCACTGCGGTGCTGGGGAAGTAAGTGTAGTGTGTCTCGGCAGCTGTCCCCTCCGCGTCAACAGCATCATCACTGGTGAAAGCCCCCTGGATCACTGCCTGAGAAGGGAAATGAGAGGAGTCCCGTCAATCAGGACGCATTCCCACTCTATCACCCTCAAGAAGGAGAAACACAGAGAGCCGTGGGGCCAAAGATGCTATGAATGCAACCCAACACAAAACTAAAGTTACTCAAAATATAAGGGCGTTTCTTTTAAATTCAAGTGTGTGTACATTTAAGATTTGTATGGTTATTTTGCCTGAATGTATGTATATATATGTTCTGAGTGTGTGTGCCAGGCACCTATGGAGATCAAAGGACATTCGATCCCTGAACCAGATGGTTGTGAACCACCGCGCAGTTATTAGGAACTGAACTCAGGTCCTCCCTCTGTAAGAGCAAGAGGTGCTCTTAAGTGCCAAGCCACCCTTCCAGCTCCATGTGAGGCATGATCGTTGTAGACCACAGGGTAATGGGGCAAAAGGTTGAAAACATCGGGACCTAGTACTTTGGGCCAAATTTGGGCCACTGTCCCGAATTCCACCCCTCCTTTCTGCTGGCTCCTTAGTTCTTTTTTTTCCCCCCCTGGAGCTGAGGACCGAACCCAGGGCCTTGTGCTTGCTAGGCAAGCGCTCTACCACTGAGCTAAATCCCCAACGCCGGCTCCTTAGTTATTAATGCTAAAGGCTCTCTAGTCCTCTCAGTCTCCCCCTCAGTACCTGAGTCATAGACTGAGTGGCAGGGTAGCCACTGATAGCGCCAGAGCCCTCTGTCTGGCCATCCAGCTGCCCCTCAGACACCTGGATCACCCTGTACATCACCTAGAAGCAAGAAGAGGGGGAAGAGGGGCAAGACAAGAGTAAATATCCAGAACCATAGGCCCTCTCAGAACAGCCTCTGTACTTGTACATGTAAAGTCCCAGGAGTCTCTCAGAGACAGACTCAGCAACTGCCCCCCAAACCCCAGACTTCAGCACACCCAGCCCAACACCAGCCTCTAAGCTTCCAACAGTACAGTTTCCTCTCATTCTCCAAGCCACAGCTCCCTTATGTTCATGCACCTCCCTTAATCCCAACCCCAGGTAACAACATCTGCAGCCTGGCCCTCCCTTACCTGGCCCCCCATTCTCAGTTCGGAAGACGTGCCCACGTTGGGGTCGGGGAAAGTGGCAGCTGATTGGATGCTGGCGATAGCTACACTAGTTGGGTCCTCTCCAGTAGCCACTGCACCTAAAATTAAGAGGCAAGGAAAGATCTAGAAGTTAACTTCCCACTGTTCTACTTGCACAGCACTTGACACACGGAATGTAGAAGGTGGACCGGTCATCTGAGGAGAGGGGGAGGCGAGGATGAGCTCTTAAGTCTTGACTCAACATTCACCTTCCTGAATCTGCACCGTCCCCTCTTCGGTTTCGGCTGTTTTCTGCTGCCTATTTGTGGTGAAACGAAAACAAGAAACAAATGGAAGATGTGAGAAGTCTGACCTGGTAATATGGTTCCCAAACTGACTGGCACCCACAACATGGTGGACAGTATTACTGCTGCTCATGGTGGCACATTCCTTTAATCTAGACGTGTAGGTAGATTTCTTTGAGTTTGAGACCAGCCTGGTCTACATAGTGAGTTCCAGGGCAGCTGGGACTAAATAACCAGGAATATGTAGAGATTATTTTGTCTCAAAAAACAAAATAAGTAAAAAAAAACCAAAAAACAAAAAACTAGTAACTAAGTATTTACCATATACATAGACTATAAGCACTAAGTGCTTACAAGCTATAAGCACTTTTTTTGTTGGTTAGTTTTGTTTTGTTTTTCAAGAAAGGGTTTTTCTTTGTGTAGCTCTGGCTATCCGGGAACTTGTTTTGTGGACCAGGCTAACCTTGAACTCAGAGATAAGCCTGTCTCTGCCTCCAGAGTGCTGAGACACCACCACCGCCCAGCATACTATCTTGATACTAATAACAGCACATGAAGTAAACAGTGCTACAGTTTTATAGATAGGGAAACTAAATCACAGAGCCGATAAGTGTTGGAGCTGGGACCTGAACCCAGGTCTTCCCCAATCTAATGCTCAGTCATTCTGCATTCTCCCAGGCAACCCCTCTCTTCCCAGACAGCCCTCTTCACTTACCCCTTCATCTCTCTGTGAGGGGGCTCATCCGAGGCGCTGGTCTTTTTTTGGAGGACCTTGTATCTCCTGACTCCAAGGCCTGAATGCTAAATCCTGGTGGGAATCAGAGTCTGCAGTGAGGCAAAGCAACTGAACAGGCGTCCCAGGCTCCAAGAAGACGCAACCAGGAGATAAACCAATCATCCACAAAGGGCAGTCAGCTCCCCCAATTCTGATGGCAAGGCTGGCCTGCAGTGACCGAAAAAGCAACTCTTCATGGGACATGGCGGCTTACTCCCTGGAATCCTGACACTCAGGAGAAAAGAGACAGGAATGGTACAAGCTTGAGGCTGGCCTTGGGTATAGAATGAGACTTTACAGAGGAAAAGAACCAGGTGTGTGCTTGCCCATGCCTGTAATACCAAAACTCAGGAGGTGGAGGCAAAAGAATTAGTTCAAGGCCACCCTGGGGTGCAAAGCTAGTCTCACACTAGGCTGGGCTACAAGACCTTGTCTATAAACAAACAGAACCGAGAGATGGCTCAAAAGACACTCGGAATGAAAGTCTCAGAATGAATGTGAGTCCCGAAACCTACACAAGAATGGTATACAGTAGTGCGAGCATGTATAATCACAGGGCACGTTAACAGAGAGCTAGACATGAGAATCTCCAGAAGTGGGGTGCCAACTGTAGCCACGAAGAGTCCCTGTCTCCAGCAACGTGACGACAAGAAATGATCACAAGGCTCTCCTCTGACCAAGAGAAAGGCTGTTAGTATGGCTCAGCAAGCAGGGTGTGGTGGCAGCGCCTAATTCCAGTACTTGGGAGACAGAGGCAAGTGGGTCTCTGAGTTCAAGGCCAGCCTGGGCTAGAGTTTTAGGGCAGCCAGGGCAGCACAAAGAACCCATATCTCAAACAAACCAAACCAAAAGAGACAGACAAAAAGCAACTCCTAAAAGCTGTTCTGACCATCCCAGGCACCCAGCCCATCACACACATGTATGTGCACATACACACCATAACCTGTCCGTCCATCCTTCCTTCCTTCCTTCCTTTCTGAGACAGGGTTTCTCTTGTAGCCCTGGCCCTCCTGGTACTCACTCTGTAGATCAGGCTGGCCTCTGAACTCAGAGATCCTGCCTGCATCTGCCCACCTAGTGCTAGGATTAAAGGCATGGTCACCACCACCCAGCTGCTCCTCCATTTTCATCCCAACTCCTGGTGAGGAGGAGAGTTATCCTTGAAGACTGAGAAACAATGTGTCTCTGGGTGAGTATCTGAAGCTATTACAGATTATTACTAAAGCCATTATACTCGATGACAGCAGCTCCTTAGGAATAGCTAGGGCAAAGTTTAGACCACCACTATCAAAACTATTAACTAACACCCACCACATCATAACCAACCTACCTACGGTCCATCTGGCTTCCAGCTTCTCAGACACAGACTGTGCAAAAAGAAATTTGAAGCTGGGAGGTGGCAGTTGGATCCTTTGATCCCAACACTCAGAAGGCAGAAGCAGGCAGATCTCTGAGTTCAAGGCCAGCCTGATCAACAGGGTGAGTTCTAGGACAGCCAGGGCTACACAGAGAAACCCTTTCTACAAAAAAACAAAAAAGAACATTCTAAAAAGACATTCTAGTCCTCACCAGGGGTTTTGGTGCACACAGTCCCAGCACTTAGGGGGCAGAGGCAGGTGATTCTCTGTGAGTTCAACGCCAGCCTGGTCTACAGAGTGAGTTTCAGGACAGCCAAGGCTATGTATAGAGAGATCCTGCTTCAAAATCAAGTAAGAACAGAAAACGCATTCCAGTCCTCTCTAAGAAGGGAAAAACTGACATGTTTTTTGCCACTGGGAAACCATCGCTAAACATAAAACTGAGGTTTGGCTCTTGGGCATCATTCTGCTATCAGGGCTCTTGTTTTGTGAGAGTCCAGATTTACAGCATCTGTTACAAACACCAGTGCCCAAGTGCATCATATTCAAGGCTTCTTTATTTTATTCAGCAAGGCTTCCTGTAGAGCAACACAGTTGCTAAAATGTTGCCATGACAACTCCAAATCAACTAAGCCTCAGGAGGAGGGGGGAAAAAACCTCCAGGCTCAGGGTTCTGAAGGAGAAGACAATGGGGGAGGAGTCCATCTACAATGTTCCTGCCTTAGGACTTTTGACAACCCGCCAGAGAAAAGGAAAAACAAAGGACTGTACAGACAGATGCCTCCAGAAAGAAACAGCTACACAGTACAAAGCAATAAAATAATCTCAACAAGAAAGAACAAGATTTTTAAAATGCTCTACCCGTAAAACCCTCTTTCTAATCCAAGGAAAAATCTTAGTTTAGCGGATAATATGCCTTGGAAAGACCGTGTGCAAAGAAAACGGTACATCATCAACAACAACAACAACAAAAAGGAACTGAAAGTGAAACTGTCCGTACAAAGTAATGCTGCAAAGGGAGGCAGAGTCCGGGCTTGGGGACCACCTAGGTCTCCATCCTCTAACGGGAGGAACTCTTCCTCCTCCCAAGCTTGTTGCATGGCCGGCAGGAGGAGGCAATGAAAGAGAGGGCAAGGCACAGAAGGCAACTGTATAGCCCACAGCTGTCAGCGCAACTTCTGAGGCCACCCAGCAACGGCGTTAGGCTACTTACTCAAATCTTGGTTGTACATCCGGAAGCGTTTCCTGAGCATTAATAATATGTGACACGGAAATCAGCCTAGGATGTTGTGGTTTGCATGCTCAAAAAAAAGGAGGGCCCAGCAAACGTCCTCACCAAGCACAGACGCAAAGGCAGAAAGAAAAAAAAGAAATAAAAGAAACACGCGCACAAACAGATCAAGTTCCCAAAGAATTCAGGCGCCGGGACCTTGCCTGAGAACGAGGCGTCTCCCTCCAGGCCCACCAACTAGTAGTAGGCGCTTGGGGACTTGAGCACCCGCCAGGCGCGAGCCCCACAGCCCGCGCGGTGACCCCGCCGGCCCAGCCCCGCTCGCCCACGCCCCAGCTGCTCCGCGGAGGAGAGACGGGATAGGACGCCGGAGACCTCCCGAGGCCTGCGGCTCCCAGCTGAACACCGCGGGCGGGTGGGACGTGTGCACTCCAGGGCTGGGAGCGAGCCTGGCCCACAAAGCAGGGCAGGAGATAAAGAGCCAGGCACGGCCCCCTCCCCCAAAACAAAGGCTCCGTGCCCAGGCGTGGCCTTGCCTGAGAAAAATCAAGCAAAACCCAAAGGTGCCCCGCCTTGCCGATCCACCCGGTCTCCGGACTCTGGCCGGCTCCAACGCACTCACCGGCCCAGGCCGCTTCAGTCGCCAATTTCCCCCGGCAGCGTTCTCCGTCTTTGGATCTAGGTCTCTCCATAGACAGCTGCTCATGCGCAGTCCCAGCCTGCGGCCATATTGGTGAGGGGCGGAAGTGTGTCCCCGACCCGCCCAGCCTACAGACAGCCCCAAAGCTGCCGCACTTCCGTTCACTTCAAACTTGATGCGGTCTAGAACCGACCTGGAGATGTGAGTTGATACGGGCTCAGAAGAGAAACAGTATCCTTGGGAACGTCGCTAGAGTCCTGCTTGCTTTCAGCAAGAACCAGGAAAAAAAAGAACGACTATATTATACTTCCATCTTTGTGTTAGGCGGAGCCTTTTTAGTTCCAGTAAAAGGAAGTAGAGGGAGAAACTGCGTTCTTAGGCGCCATCTTTCACAAGGGCAATTTGAGACGCCATCTTGGATCAGGGCATCATTTTGAGGGGTTTCCAAGTGGAGTTTGGGATATTTCTGGGCGTACGTGGATCTGAGTATATTCCTTTGTATTAGCGTCAACAATACTCTGAAGATCTTATAGCTTCCAGTTTTCCTCATTTGTGTGACTATTTTGATTACCATTTTCCTGGATGTATACCCAGAATGATTTTGGAATAGTAAAAACACCCAGAATGATTTTGGAATAGTGAAGTGTAATAGGTAGAATTCAGATTCTGAAGTCATTCAGACCCTGAATTGACACCCTTTTGTTTTTGTTTTTTTTGTTGTTGTTGTTGTTGTTGTTTTTTGAGATAAGTTCTCTTTACATAGTCCTGAACTGCCTGTCCTACATAAATCATGCTGGACTCAATACACAAGATCTCCCCCCAACCCCTAACTGCTACTATTAAAGACATGCCACCACACCTAGAAACGGCCATTTCTTGACTCTGAGATCTTTGATAAGCATTTTTACTTAGTTACAACTTAATCTCCTCAATGTCCCTGTAAAATTCGAATGCCAATTCACCTTCACCAAATTAGTGGATTAAATAAATTCAAGAGCAAAGTTTTTATGCATAGAAATCTAGCCCAATTCCTGGCATTAGTTGAACATTATGTAAATACAGTTTTCTCTTCCCCATTTCTTGACCACTGTGAACCCAGTTCTACTTTCTAGCCACAGGTTTCCATGACAACTGAGGAAGAATATCTAAATAAGAAAAAACGAGATATGTACATTTTGGCAACATCCAAATGTGATCCCTTTCACCCAAAACTTTAATAAAAGTAAGTACATACACAATTTAAATGTAAAAAAAAAAATTCAGCTTTTATTATCAAACAGCCACCATTGCTAAATGGTACCTGTAGTCCCAGCTTGTGTAGAGACAGTGGTAGGGCCAAAGTGACAAAATTTTCTTTTCCTAAAATGGGAGGAGGTTATTCTAATGGAGGTTATTCTAATGGGGAAAAGAAACATCAGAGAGATCTGTACAGGACCTCTTCTGTAAAACAATTGAAGGCAGAGATGTCATCCATTCTCTTCAGCATACACTGAGGACTTTAAAGAACTTCTTGGATATATGTTTCTCCTACTCTGAAACTAAAGAGGGTCAGGAGATGGACAAAAGTCTGGAAACAAAACAGGAGTGAGCTATTCTATATCTGGTCCTATATCTCCCACATCTACCCTAGGCTACTGTGAAGAGAAGTTCACAGCCTTAGAAGAGGGCGGGAGTTTGGCTGGAATTCCCCCTCTGTATTTAAATTTAGAATAAAAACCGTAAGCTTCTACCTTCCCTATGTTTTGGCTAATAACACAGTTCCATGGAAACAAGGTCTTTTATATTCCTTAAGACTCTGCTAAGACATAAGTGCTTTTTGTGTCTAACACAAACTCAAGTACACCCACCAAGGCAGTGCCTCCCAAGGTCAAAACAAGTAGCTGGAGGACCCAAGCCTATGGAATTAGACATCACAGCTGCTAAGGCATCAAAGATAGTTAGGCAAGTACTCCAGAGATTGATGATGATTTCTTGGTCCCTCTTGTCCAGTCCTCATCACACCCCTTCATCTTTCCCATGATTGGTCTGTGTTTCAAATGCATATGTCTGGCGCTGAGGGACCACAAGAGGTACAGCAGGGTGAAGCTCTCTAGGGGGCAGACTAAACCGACTCCTGGGCTCAGACCCTTCTATGGCATCAGGTGGGAGCTCCAGACAGCTAAAGGGCCGGGAAGAATGGGCAGGGATCATGCTACAAGGAGAGGTTCTGGAATTGAGGCTATAATCCCCACCTCCAGTACAGGTCTGGGTCCGCCGAACTCCCTGAGCTTCGGTCCTCTGGCGTTCCCGTGCCAGGGCCACAGCAGCATCAAAAGAAAGACTACCTCCATTCCTCCAGGAAGCTCGAGAACTCCATTTTTCTCCAGGAGTCCCATCAAGCCTACCAGGCCTTGGACATGGGTTTGCTGGTGCTATGTGGATCTTGCTACACATTGCACTGGGCATCTTGGCAAACTGTGGTTTGGGGGGCACTACAGGAACAGAACGGACCTGTCGGACCTGAACTAGGGTGGAAGCCAGACGCATGCCCACACCACCAGTTGACCCACAGGGACAAGAATACATGTCACATGTCTCAGGGTTGAGCTGTCCCTCAGCCTCCATCCCTTCCGTTTCAGATGGCTGTATGGAGGCTTGTTCCATTTCAGAGATTTCATTGATTTCTTCTGTGCTGGCAACCCTCAGTAACTCGACACCTGGCCCTTCAGAGAGGCCCACCTCTTCTAAGTGGTCACCAACACCTCTCATGCCTTCAGTTTCTACATCTATGCTTTTTTGTTCTTTGCTGATACCCCCTTCCTTCCCATCATCACCTTCTTCTGGACTTCTACTGTCTTCACCGTGTCCTTGGTCTTCTCTTGACTTCTGGTCACTCTTCCTCCTCAGTCTGATATCACCCTCTCTGCCTTTCTCAGCCTCATGTTTATGAATAACAACCCAGCTTTCCTCAGGAACCGTATGCTCTGGATCCAGCTCAGATTCTACTGGGGTATCCTCCCCTTTCTCGGCTCCTCCTTTTCTCTCGATCTCTCTCTCCTCATCTCTACCCTGTTCTCTTGCTTTGCCCATATCCTTGATCTCCTCTATACTTTCAGCCTCTTGACCTTTGGAATTTTCTTCCTTGGCCTCTAGCTCTTCCCCATTCCCTTCTTCCAAACTACCCATCACCTCTCGGCTTCTTTCAGCCTCCCCTCCTTTCTCATCAGGCTTTCCAGCCTCAATCTCCGTCTCTGGAGCTGACTCGGCTTCCTCCCTGTTATCTGATGTGCTTCGGGGCTCAGCCTCTGTGTCCTGCCCGGATTCCCAGCATGCCTGTTCTTCTTCAGCCTGTGTTGGAGATTGTTTCCCACACCTTGCTGTCTCTTCCTCGAGACTCCCTACACCTTCCCAGTTGATGGGTTTAGGCCCCAGAAGGGGACTCAAATCATCATAGGCACTCAAGAAGACGTCTTCCCCATAGTCCACTTCTACGTCAGGACTAGCAGAATCAAGGGAACAGCAGTTAGGAGCCAGGACATATTGCGCATCATCCAGAGACAGATCATCCAGGGGTGGCTCCACAGAGAACTCTTCCACCTGTAGGCATAAGATTGTGGCTAAGGACCAGGTAGCTCTATCCACTTTCTGGGCTACACACTACTCTTAGACCCAACGTATCTCCTCCTTACCTGAGGCCCAACTCTCAGGAGCTCCTCCAGGTAGCCCATGCCAGGGTCATCCTCCCCAAGGGAGAAAGCTGCTGCTCCTGCTGCTCCTGCTGCTTCTGCGGCTTCTGCCTTGGCCACCTCCCTATCCTCCACCCCCACCCACTCAGGCTCTGAGCTGCTCAAATCCTCTAGGAAGGAGAAGGAATCCTGCACCTCCTGGGACAAGGAGTCCTCCAGGGCAGGAGCCATGTCCATAGGGCTCAAGTCATCCAGGGGGCCTGGGACTGATCTTGCCTCTGATTTCTCATCTGTTGAGAGAAAGATGGTTCCAGGAATCAAGAACTCTTCCATTGTTCCCATCCCCATCTCCTAAGTGTTGGATTACAGATGTAAGCCTCCATACCAGGTTTCTGTGGTGCTGGAGATCACACCTTGTGCTTTGTACATCCCAAGGCAAGCACCCAACCAACGGAGCACATCCTTCGCTCCTTATCCTTGTATCGTATGTAATGAAACCGAAGCTCAAAGCAATGTGTCCGAGGTCACACAGCTAATATGTGGTACAGACAAAACCTGAACTTCCGTGTACTTAATTGTCCCACTTATGTCTGCCCTATCCAACCTCAGGGTTTCTCATCAGTGACCCCATGGGATGAGGAATGGGAGCATGGGTCAGATTCTAGCTTTGCTTCTTCCTACCTGACTCAGTAGTAAACTGTTTGAGATGATTCTCAGGCTCTACTGTTGTAATGTGAGAATAACAATACTCATATCTTCATACTATGAAAGAATGAAGTGAGCCAATGTTCCCCTATGCTCAGCACATGTTGATAAATAAATGTTGGCTAGCTCTTAGAATCCTGGCTGTCCTGGAACTCACTCTGTAGACCAGGCTGGCCTCAAACTCAGAGATCCGCTTGCCTCTGCCCTCCAAGTGCTGAGACTAAAGGCCTGTGCTACCACTGCCCAGCTTTGCAGTGACTCTTAACATCAGCTCTTGACTTACTCGTGTTTACCAAACTCCTTCATGTGTCTGGCACACAGCCCTATTCTTGGGATAAATCAGTGGATTGAAGCCTGGCAGAGATTCCACTCTGAGGACTTTATATAACATGATAATATTATATGGGTTCCCAAACTCCAAATCTAGGCAGGCAATATCACACAACAAAAAGCCTAAGAGCTGAAGTCTCTGACCTCCCAAGCCTACATCCTCAGTCCAGAACTTCAATCTAAATTTTTAGACCCCTTCCCAACCCTAGGCAATCTCCAAGTTCTCACCTGGGGGGCCAGGGCCAAGGCCTGGGCCTGGGCCAGGACCTGAAGCAGGGCTTGGCCGGGCTTGTAAGGCAGGGCACTCAAGGCCACGGGTGAGCCTGACCAAGGAGACGTTAGAGATGATGTTTGGAGGTACACTGAGGATAGAGGTTATGTGCAGAGGGAGGTTGACGTTGTAGGGGTCTGAGATGTGGACACCAGCACAACGCTCGGCTCGACTGCTACCTAAGGCCCGAACAGCCGACCGCCCAGCTTGTGGGGTTCCTGGCTCAGAATTTGCACTACCCAGTGCCTCTGCTTCGGGCTCCTGTTCACCTTCTGCTGCATCCATAGAACTATTCTCCAAGCTCTCAATCATCAGTGAGCTTGGCTGAGAACTGCTGGAGCCCACCAGCCCCTCTGGCTCTGTAGAAGAGAAGGTCGGGCAGTCATTAGCCTCAGCCTCAAAGGGTCTTGACAGCTCATGCAAGACTTCATCTGCTCTGTTTTCTTAGATTCTAGAGGCAGGATAAGTGGAAGGTAGCAGACCCATCTTCCTTAGCCACTACTGCAACTTATCCACCCAGTCAGCAGAGCAAAGGTCACACATGCCTGACGGATCTTCTTCCTCTCTGTAAATACGGTCACCAGCTACCACTACCACACACATGCATGCATGTGTTTACACTCCCCTATATACACATACCCAGAGTCTCCACATACAAATACTCATGAATAACTCAGAGATTAGACAATAGTTTCATCACCATAAAACTTGGCATCTATCTCCACTACTGGTATATTAATAGGAACTTGATTTTTTTTAAATTACTGGGCATAGTTGGCTACACTTAGAAACCCATAGGCCTTTGCTGCTGTTGTCATGGCACGCACGCACACACACACACACACACACACACACACACACACACACACACACAGCCACTAAGACCCATACTCACCGTCATTGACCCCAGCAGCAGCACTCAGTGAGTCCATGCTCTTAGCAGGTCGCAGTGTCCCCTTACTGGATTTTTCTTCTGAAAATATGGATGTACATAGCACCAGGACTTTGAACACATTCAGCAGAGTCCTCTTCCCCCACCATCCCAGACTTACCCCTGTCCTCAGTCCTCAATGGAAGTTTACGTTTTGTCTCGTGTCCAGAGCGACCCAAATTGAAGATAGAGCGCCATTTCCTGACCTTCAATGACCCCTTTCTCCTGCAGATAATGGAGATACGATTAGGAGTGCAACCTGAAGACCAGTCAAGGGAAGGAGTCCCAGGTAGGAGACCTTACTTGTGTTCTGCAATCTCAATGATGGTATGGTACGGTCGGATCTGTGGCGGTCCATCCCCAGCCTGCAAGATGCTAGGCAAGTGGTAGGAAAGAGGTGTGGGCATGGGGTCCTCAGCGCTGCCTGAGGCCCGGGCCCCTGGAAGTGATTTCCATCCACTCTCCAAATCTACACCAGCTAGGAAAATGAAAAGAATTGGCCAGTCAAAAACAGAGCCAAGAAAGGAACCTCAAGTCCCCAGTCCATCCCTACCTCACTATCTACCAAGCTAATGGTATATTCAGAGACTCTTGGAGATAGACCCTCTGTATCCATTTCAGAAGGGTGTTCTCATGAACAAAAGGGACCAGGAGATCCCAAGTGGTAATGCAGAGGCCAAACTGTATGCTACAATGACAGTAGAAAGAGCCTGCTCAAACCCTAGCTGTATTACTATCTCTCCGGGGTTCTCTGTATATAACTATCACCTACTTCTCTCTGTGAGAGACACGGTCTTCCTACCCACAAAATGAGAAATCTGAATCAAATGACTTTGAGGCTCTCTACACTCAATCTTAATTAAAAGGCCACAAAACAACTAAAGCTCTCTATCACATGATTCCCCTGGCAGACAGTGGTGATATGTAATGGGCAGAAAGGATACTAACCAGAGAGGGAATCACCCCTAAAGAGCTGGTCCACATGGGTGAGGATGAACTCCACAACAATGGACTGCACACGAACCTCCATGAATGCTGCTGTCCCATTGAAGCCCGAGGCTTCTATGTCCTTAGACCTGTGAAGATGTGGAGTTGGTCCCTCTCATGTCTCAAAACACTTTTCCTATCTAAAGTCTTCCTGAAACATATGTGTGTGTGTGTGTGTGTGTGTGTGTAAACATGTATGTATATATATGAATATGTATAATATGAATATGCATGTATATATACACATATGTGCTGTGTATTATATACACACATAAATATATGAATATATGACATGATCTCATTATATTACTGTGGCTGGCCTTGAACTCACAAAGATCCACCTGCCTCTGTTTCCTAAGTGATAGTGTTAAAGTATGTTACAAAATGTCCAGTCTCTGAAATACTCTAATCTCTCCTGCTCTCCTTTCCTTGTCCTTACCTCCAGTTCTACCTCAGAAGCCATATGTATGATTCAAGCTGAAATGTCAAGTCTCTTAATGTTAAGCCATCTTAAACACCCTCAAGTAATATCTACTTTCCTTTCACACTTTTTGCACTGTAGCACAAAAGGCAGGCTATGACAATTGTTATAATTAATAATGCTTTGTGCCAAACTGATATACAGGACAGTTCTTGAATAGATTGCAAGGATGTTTGCTCAACAAATGGTTGACAAAGACCAACATTCTAGTTCCTGAACTCCACAACACAGTGTAAGAAAACAGAGGTCTTGCTCTTAAGAACTTCACTTTGTCTCAGAGAAGTCCTAAGTTGGTGAACTTTATACTACTTGGCTACTGATGAACTTTCCTGTCTTGCTGGGTTTATGAGATGTCCAACCCCTTCTCCAGTGCACCCACACAACCACATCCATCTGTGTACACCTTGCTACAATAAGGTAAGCCTCCCCGAAGCTTCACACTGCTTAGATATGCACCTACCTCAGCAGGTTGGGGGCCCACACAATCGCCAAATTGCGGGCATGCATGTTGGTTTGGGCACTAAATGAGGCCATGTGGACCAAGTGGCGCATAAGGAACTCCAGCGTCCTGAAGGAAGGAAGGAAGAAAGAGATCATCTAAAATATACTCTGAGCAGGGTTTGGGCTGAGACTTGAAAGCTGGGAAGACAGGCAAGGCTTGGGCCATAGGTAGGGTGAGGGGACATCTCTGGAGTGCAGGAGGTGGAGCCTCACACACCTGTAGTTTGGGACGGGGAGTTCTTGCAGTACTTCTAGGATCTTGACCAAGCGTTCTGGCTCTAGCTGCACAGCCACTGCCTCCTAATTGGGAACAAAGGGGTAAGTAGGAGCCATTGACTCAGACTTGACCCTGTTCTCAGAGCTCCAAACCAAACTCTTAGGAATGATCTGTGCTATATTCCACAATGGCCTCACCTAGATCTTCAAGGCATCATAAAATAGTAAAATACCTCTGCCTGAGTATGATAGTGCACGCCTATGACCCAACACTCTAGCGGTAGATGCAGAAGCTAGAAAACAAGGGCAAGGATTTAGCTCCATGCTACAGTGCTGGCCTTGCATGCCCAAGACATCGTTTGAGCCCCAGAATTCTGCCCAGGAAGAAATCCTAGGACCATAAATGACTGCTAGATCTTACGTCTACACTTAATAGTCTGTCTTATGACCTTGATTTACTCATTATCATTCCCCAGCCTCAGTGTCCACTTTGGTACAGCTCTGGAACTAGACTGCAGAGCTGTTTAAAGGTGTCTAGGGAGGTGACCCCTCCAGGCTAGGCTGGATGGACTGAGCGGGATGTAGTTGCTATTCAGAGTGTCCGCATCGTTGCACTCAATAAAATGCACACCCTTTCGGCAAGTAGATAAGATTCTGCTATGCTGTCCAGCCTGGACTCACACTCTATGCTCCAGAAATCCTCTTGCCTCAACTCCCCGAGTAGCTAGAACTTTATTTTTAGAAATATTACTCAAATCAGGATACCATTTTTGCTGTATGTCTTCTCCTCCAAAGCTGTCTAACAGCTTTGCCGTTGATGGAGGGACATTCCTGAAAATGTTTTTGCCATGTGAACAGCTTCCTTGTTCTCTTTAGTGTAGGGAAACTCTGGTCTAGGTGCTTTCCAAGGCCGCTTGGCTCTGACAACCTGCCCTTTATCTCCCAGGTTTTACTACTGTGCTGTGTGTGGTCTGCAGGCCTTCCGGGAAATACACCAATAGGGAGAAAATGAAGACGAGTGGGACTAGTAGATCTGGAGAGGAGCATCTTCTTCCCAGTCATACTTTACTGTCACTCACTATCACTAGTGTTGGAGATCACAGTATTGGTACATGTCCAGTGGGCATTTGCATCACCGGCTTCAACCCATAACGGCATTTCCAAGATAGCCATTCCACTAGGACTGTGGCTGGCACGGGGCCCATCTGGGATGTCAAAATTGAAGTGGTTGCCCTTGAACCCTGTCTTCCACCCTTCCACCTCTCAACTCACAGCAAATTTGTCATAGAGCCGGTAAGTGAGGAGGGGATCTGGTAGTTCTCTGAAATAGGCCTTGCACAAGGAGGAGACACAGTGGATGTCCTGGAGGTAAACGTCCCGCCGCAGGTCTGGCTTCCTCTCGGCCTCAAACTCCTGCCTGGGGAGGTACAGGGTGCTCAGGAGTGGTAAAGGTGAGACAGAGGATAGATATGTAGGGAGAAGCAGGAGCCATAGAGGTCGTGGTTCAACATGAATGAGACTTGAAAGGAGAATGTTGGGAGGTACATATATACATACAATATACCTGGCATATATATATATTTATATATATATATCTCCTATGTATGTCAACAAATATTAGGAATTGCATATGTGGATATGTAGATGTGAATATAGGAATGGGTGTAAGTAGGTAAGTGGATCTGTGCATGACCAACCAGGGATATATGATTAGTAACAAAGGGGTCTGTAGGAATCTATAGACACGGGAGTGTACCTAAACATCTTTCCCTTTTCCTTTCCTTTTGTTCCTTCTTTCTTTTTTGAGAAAGGATCCCACTATATAACTCCGGGTGGCCTGGAACTCAATGTATAAACCAAGCTAACCTCTGACTCACAGAGATTCATCCACCTCTGCCCCATGAAGGCTGGCATCCACACTGTGTGCCACTATGCTTAGCCTGGGTATAATGCTTAAAACAAACATGTTAAGTCTTCATGGTCTTGATTAGATTAGCTAACGGTTGCTCAGTCTGATACCCAACTTACCAACAACCAAAAGAAAAAAATAGATAAAACGATACCACAGATTCTTCTGAGAAAGAAGGGTTTCCTTGAATTTGAGATTAGCTTATGCTGCAGAAGGAGTTCTAGGCCAGTTTGAGTAAGACTGAAGAAAAAGGAAAGAGAAACCAAGACAAGGGGCTAGGGAGCTATCTCAATGGATAAAGTGCTTACCACACAAGCATATGAATCTGAGTTCAGATTCCCAGCACCTATATAAGAAGTCAGGCACAGCAACAGAAGCCTGTAAGCTCAGCACTGGGGAAACATATACTGGGGATCCCAGGAGCTTGCCGGTCAGTTTGTCTAGCCAAATCTGCAAGTTTCAAGTTCAACAAGATAGCCTGTCTTCAAACAACAAGAATAGCAATAATGTAGAGGGGACTGGAGAGATGGCTCAGAGGTTAAGAGCACTGACTGTTCTTCCAGAAGCCCTGAGTTCAAATCCCAGCAACCACATGGTGGCTCACAACCATCTGTAATGGGATCCGATGCCCTCTTCTGGTGTGTCTGAAAACAGCTATCGTGTACTTATATACAATAAATAAATAAATAAACAAATAAATAAATATATAAAAAATACATGAATTTAAAAAATAAAGTGAAGAGTGATTTCAAAAGACAAGTAACATTGACCTCTGACCTCCACACAAATGCACACAACCAATACATCTTTTTACCTATAACACAAGAAAGAAGAAAGAAAAGAAACATTTATATGTCAAAGGACATTATCAGTAAAATGAACCCTGGGTTCAAAATCCCCACTACCATAAAAAAGAAGAGAAGGAGAAAGAAGAAGGGAATGGGGGAGAGGAAGACAACCGACAGATGGGGAGGGAAGAATACTGCTCACACACTCCTGATTAAAGTCCAGTATTCAGAACATACAATCTTGTCACAACCCAATGAGTTAAAAACTGAAATGTAAGTGCAAGCATACGATTTGAACAGGCACATCTCAGAAGAAGTACATGAAAGCTGTTCGGCCTCATCCACAGCTGGGGAGACACATACATAAGTCACAAGGACACACCCACCATGATGACTACAACCAAAAAGACACAGTAACAGAAGTTGGCAGGGATGTGGAGAAATTGGAACCTTCATCTATTGCTGTCGGGGATGTAAGTGGTCCGGGGATGTAAGTGGTCCAGCCGTTAAGGAAAACAGTCTGGGAGTTACGATTAAAAGTTCAATACGGGGTTGGGGATTTAGCTCAGTGGTAGAGCGCTTGCCTAGCAAGTGCAAGGCCCTGGGTTCGGTCCCCAGCTCCGAAAAAAAGAAAAAAAAAAAAAAAGTTCAGTACGAAGTTACCATATGGCCCAGCAATTCCGCTCAGGCGTACACTCATAATAACCGAAGTTACGCCCACAACAACTTGCACATTTTGTAGCACAATCATTCGGAATAACCAAAAGGTGGAAACCTGGACAACCATCAACTGATGAATGAGTTTAAAGAAATGCTGTGTAGCTCTGCCAGGGGATTGTATTCATCTACAGAGAGCAGTGAAATGCTAGCACATGCCACGGCGTGCGTGAACTTTGAAAGAACTCAGAGTGAAGAGCAGACTTAGAAAAACACAAATCGTTTCATTGGTTTGTATGAGACGTCCACGACAGACAGATCCATACAGACAGGAAGTCATCCAGGGATAGGTGCCGAAGAAAAGAGTTTCTTTGAAGGGTGGCGACATGCTCTGGATGTGCCATGGTGATGGTTGCAGTGTTGTGAATAAATGTACTGAAATGACTCAGAGATTTGTAAATGGTGAATGCTATAGTATGCAAATCGTGTGTGTGTGTGTGTGTGTGTTAAATGCAGATTGTGTATATGTGAGAATGCACAGTGCATGTGTGTTGGGAGAGTGAGGAGCTTGGGGTCCCCACTTCACCTGACCAGACTTTAGATCCTCTCCATGGAGTAGTACCTAACATCTAGACTCTTCCTCCCACTTCCCCTCACGCCTCCTCCAGCTCTCTCTAGCAGCTTTACCTTGGCTCCCTGGCCTCCTGCCCACACAGTCTGCCTGCTCTGACTCACCGGAGCTTCTGGATGTTAGAGGAGACCCCTGAGAGGCGGTAGATTCCATCCACCACTCCATACTCTTGCACAAACTCTGCACAGCTCCGTAGCACCTGGGGCACTGGGGACACAGAAGGCAGAAAAAAGAAAGAAAATGTTTCTAGTTTCTCGGCTAAAGAATCTGAGAAATGGAAGCATCACGAAAGAGGCTTCACTAAGATTAAGGGCAAAGCTTATTAAATAAATTTAAAAAAAAACAAAACCCAACCCTCACTAGAAAGGTTCTTACAGGTGAACCTATCTTTGTGTAGTATTTCTATCCCTTGGTCCTGGAGTACAGCATAAACGCCTGTACTGGGGAGGAACTGACTGTTACTCAATATTAACCCTCTCAGTTCTCTTTTCAAAACTCAATGTTTTTTTAATCTGAGACAGGGTTTCTCTGTGTAGCCCAGGCTATCCTGGAACTCCTTCTATAGACCAGGCTGCCTCAAACTTACAGAGATCAGCCCGCCTCTACCTCCCAGGAATGAGCCTCCACTGCCTGACTCATTTGTTTGCTTTCGAGACAGGTCTCAGAGATCTGGGGCTGGCCTTCAACTCATAGAAGAGGATGACCTTGAATTTCTGATCCTCCTTGGGATTACAGGTGTGCTCCATGGCCTGCTGTTTGTTTCTGAGACTTTGACCTACCCTAGGATGACCTTTAACTCGTGACTGAATTCCTGATCCTACTGCTTCCGCTTCCTGAAAGCTGAGGTATAAGCAAATGCCCCATATTTGGTTTATGTGATACTGGGGACCACACCTAGGGTCTGTGCATGCTAGGCAAGCACTCTGCCAAACCAAGCTACCTCAGCCCCTCCTTTTGTGATGGTATACTCAGTCGTATATCCTGTTTATTATTTATGGTTTAAAGAAAATGGTGGGCTAGAGTTGTAGAGCAATAAACCACTTTCTACAATAGCCTTGCATTCTATTTTAACCCTAAATACATTCAACGCTTATGTGTAAATTCAGATAGCAAAACCATAAAAATTAGCTTAAAAATAAATACTTAAGCTGGGTGTGGTGGCAAATGCCTTTAATTCCAGGACTTGAGAGGCAAAGAGGCAGGTGGGTCTCTGAGTTTAAAGCCAGCCTGGTCTATAAAGTGAGATCCCAGAAAACCAGGGCTACATGGAAAGACCTTGTCTCAATAAAAGCAACCACCACCACCACCACCATCATCATAATCATCATAATCACCACCACCACCACCAACACCATCACTGTCGTCGTTGTCATCATCATCATCATCATCATCATAATCATCATAATCACCACCACCACCACCATCATCATCATCATCATCATCATAATCACCACCACCACCATCACCACCACCACCACTCACCATCGCTATCATCGTACCACCACCACCACCACCATCATCATCATCATAATCATCCACCACCACCACCACCACCACCACCACCACCACCACCACCACCACCACCACCACCACCACCAAACCAGTCTTATTTGACTTTTATCCTTCACAGAAACTCCAAATACACCAGGGAGACAACACGAAAAGCAAGGCCAGGGAGATATGGCTTTGCAGGTCACCCACATAAAAAAGCCAGATGCAGTGGCTTGAATCTATAATCCCAGCGCTCCTACGGCATGATGGGAGGCAGAGACAGAGGAGCCACATGTAAGTTGGTGGGCCAGCTAACCTGGAGTACACTGTGTAGCAGCAGAAACAGGAGAGACCCTCCTCACAAGATGAAAGGCAAGGACCAACTCTCAAAAGCTGCCCGAATAGATAATAATTTTGAAAAGCAAAAAGTATAACAGGGGGTTGGGGATTTAGCTCAATGGTAGAGCACTTGCCTAGCAACTGCAAGGCCCTGGGTTCGGTCCCCAGCTCTGGAAAAAAAAAAAAGAAAAAATATTCAACTTTCATCTTTTTAAATTTTTAATTCTGCATGTGTGAGCGCCTGTGCACACAAGATTGCCCAACAGGAGTGCTGGGAACCGAACCCTGGTCCTCTGGAAGAGTAGCATGTGTTCTAATTGCCTCTAATTTGGATTTCATTACAGGAGTCATGGGAAGCACAGGTCTGCAACTTTGAAACTGACACTTCTTGTTGACATCAGCTATTACTCCAGAATTTTTAAGGGAGACAGCAAATCTTGTGCAGCAGGGGAGTCAAAGTAAAAGTCTGGTCACCAAATTGCTTTTATGAAAAAATGAACATTGCTTGTCCAACTGAAATGGAGCCCAGCCGAAGGTATCTTGAGGTATTTTCACCAGTAAGAAAGCTTGCAGTTATTCAGTTTGACACTGGAAAGTACCATGTCTGATCACGTGGTCAAGTGTGGGAGAAGAGAGCTGACTTCCACAGTTGTCCTTTGAGCCCTCCACGGCGCATGTGCGCCCACACATAAACACACAGAATAAGTAAACACTTTTTAAAAGTGCAAAAGAAATTGTATGACCTCGTCTGACCCTGGGCCACCACTATGGTACCAGATTAATCTCCTTAAAGATAATACATGGTATTCCTCATGTTATCTTGACATAGTATTAGCTGGGGTAGAGTCTCAGGAACAACTACTGAATCCCACCTAGGGATAGCTATGAGTGCAACCTAACACAGAACTGTACAATGAGGTTCTTTCCGCCCTTGGAATCCTTGCCTACGTCAGCACCCAGCTGACTCCACTCACTGTTTATCTTCGCATTTGTTTTGTTCCTTTGTTTGTTTGGGTTTTTTGTTTGTTTTCTATTATTTTATTTTGTTTTGTGTTTGTTTGATTGTTTAGTTGTGGAGTTTTTTTTGTTTTGTTTTCTTTGTTTTGTTTTTTTATTTCTTCATTTATTTGTCTGTTTCCTCACAGGGTTTCTCTGTGTAACCTTAGCTGTCCTGGAACTCATGTTGTGAACCTTGAACTCGGAGATTCACCTGCCTCTGCCTCCCAAGTCCTGGAATTCAAGGAGTGCGCCACCACCACCACCAGGCCCCATTGCTTATCTTAAACTAGGAGTACACAGAATAAAGAATAAAATAGGAGCTCCTCAGCCTGGGATATAAGACCTTCACAAACTAGGTCCTAACAAATTCCATGACTCAGCCCTTTGCTAGTTTTTTTTTTTTTAAAGATTTATTTATTTATATATATGAATACACTGTCACTGTATTCAGACACACCAGAAGAGGGCATCAGATCCCATTACAGATGGTTGTGAGCCACCATGTGGTTGCTGGGAATTGAACTCAGGACCTCTGGAAGAGCAGTTAGTACTCTTAACTGCTGAGCCATCTCTCCAGCCCCCTTTGCTAGTTCTTAAACAAGCCTGGGTACCATCCCTCATTGATGTGGTTTGGACATGCTCTTTTCTTTTTTTTTTTTTTTTTTTTTTTTTTTTTCGGAGTTGGGGACCGAACCCAGGGCCTTGCGCTTGCTAGGCAAGCACTCTACCACTGAGCCAAATCCCCAACCCTGGACATGCCCTTTTCTCTCAAAGGTTCCTGTGCTAGAAGCCTGGTTTTCAGTGTGGTGATGTCCAGATGGGAAGACAGTTCAGAAGGCGGGACCTAGTGAATGATGATTAGGTCAGGGGCTCAGGCTGGCCTTTCAAGATGCCCCTATACTTTTCAGGTTCTGGGATTATAACTGTTCCACCAAGCCTCCCATTGGTGGGCTGGGCTTTGTGCAACTGGATTAGAGAGTGGGTTGTCATAAGCAATTCCACTCCACGCTCCTGTGCCCTTCTATATGCAGACAGTTTTCTTTCCACCTCATCATATTGTGAGGGGTTCCTTGCCAGGATGCCAACATGTGCTCTCTGAACCCCTCAGCCACTGTAGTCATGAGTCGAATCAACCTCTTCATAATTTCTCCATTTGAGGGGTTCTGCTGTAGCACAAAAGTAAGGCACTTGTTTTATTCTCCTGTCTGGAAATACTTTCCCCTCCAATTGCCTCACCTCCTAGCTAGACAAAGTGGCATGTGTCTCTAGGGAGGCTGAGGCAGGAGAATCATTCGAGCTCAGGAATTCAGAGACAGCCTACAATGTAATGAGACCACCTGAAAACAAACAAACAAAAAAAGTAAACAAGGGCTAGGGAGGGAGCCAGGCTTGCCTGGAAATCAAGAGGACTGGAGTTTATATCCCCAGGACCCATGTAAATGGGTTGCAAGTCCAGTCTCAGAAGGTGGAGAGACTGGGATGCCTCAGAGTGATACTAGCAACATCAGTGAACTGTGGGTTTGACTGAGAGATCCTCCCCAAAATAAGATGGTGGAGAGTGATAGAGGAAGATTCAAAACGCCAGTCTCAAATCTCCGCGTACATGTGTACCACCGCTGTGAACTCTGAACTCTTTGCATATATTTATAGTACAGTTCCCATGCTCCTTTGCTCATCTCAGTGTTATAATATTTTTTTTATATTTTATTATTATTATTACCTGGCGTTTTTCTTATATTAATTTCGTGTTTTATTCCCTTTCCCGGCTTCCGGGCAAACATCCCCCTCCCCCCTCCCCTCCCTTATGGGTGTTCCTCCCAACCCTCCCCCCCTTGCTTCCCTCTCCCCAACAGTCTAGTTCACTGGGGGTTCAGTCTTAGCAGGACCCAGGGCTTCCCCTTCCACTGGTGCTCTTACTAAGATATTCATTACTACCTATGAGGTCAGAGTCCAGGGTCAGTCCATGTATAGTCTTTGGGTAGTGGCTTAGTCCCTGGAAGCTCTGTTTGGTTGGCATTGCTGATAATATTTTTTAAAAGCTGTTTTAAATTTGTATGCATACCACATGCATGCAGGTACCCGAAGTGTCCAGAAGAGGGCGTCAGTTTAAGATGGAACTGGAGTTACAGGTGGTTGGGAGCTACACTATGTGGGTGCTGGGAACTAAACCCAGGTCCTCTGCAAGAGCAGCAAATGCTCTGAACTGCTGAGCCGTCTCCTTAGCCCAATGTACTTACCACACTTTATTATAAGTGGGTTGTGTCTATGCCTCCTCATAAAAGGTGCTATCTCGTCAGAGAATCCTATCTCTCTTTGAAGAGAAACACTGAATGTTTGTTAGATTATAAAGTGAATGAATTCAGAACTCACATCAGAACCATAGATGAGACCAGATAAAGGACATTGCCTTTGATGGAACGCTGGGTCCTGTTCACTGGGACTCACCAGGGAAACTCCTCCACATGTCACTGTCAGGGAAAGCTGTGCTTCTTCTAAGCTGCCTTGGCTGTGCTCCCCGAACGCCTCGTGAGTCTCATATGACTTTAACTACTAGGCGGTTCAAGGCCCACCCCTAGCAGCCACACAGAGCTCTCTGGCACACATTTCTGGCTGCTGCCCTTCTTCCTTTCTCTTCACCCCAGCTTCTTCAGTCATTCATGCTGTTCATTGTGTAGGGTCTCAGACGCCATCCCGAGCTTTTCGTGGAATAAAGAATTGCAGAAAAGCAGGGCGAAAGATATAGACTCACCAGCAGCTTTCAGTTTCCTTCCTGTGACCTGGTTTTCAGATCCTTTCTCTCTTCGCTCATAACCAGAAGTTGGGTAAGCCAAGAAAAGAGCCATGGAGGGTAAAAGACCCTGAAGGAAGGTTTCATGTTCAGGGCAGCGCATATGTTAATGTGCACCATCCTTAGAATGAGGGACCTAGGACATTTGCACAATGTCCCTAGACTGAGTGGTTCCTGAAATTTGGGGCCCTTGTCACCTTTCCTCATCTCACTCCAGCCCCAGGCTTGTGGATTACTGTTCATACCTTCAAACCTTGTTTGCATTTTCCCAGGATTCCCCTGTTCCTACCTCTCTGCACAGAACGCAGAGATGAGGCCAACCCCATTGTCGACATTACCATTCTGCCATCGAATGCCTAATGCTACATCAACTCTTTCAGCCACCACATTACCCTGCTGATTCATAAATAGCCTGCTATCTGGGCCTGGTTAGTAATCCCAGAACTCAGAGCTGCACGGCACTGCTGTGTCTCAAAATAAATATATAAACATCAGTAGCCCACTTTCATCTTGGCCCCTACCTAGGTCAACCTGAACTAGGCTTCCCTCTCCTACTCTTCCCAGTTGATTTGGAACCCCTGGAGTAGGTCTGTACAGAAATGGAAGATCTCAAGGAACCTGAGCCATAAAGGAAATGGGCTAAGAGATAGCAGGGTCAGAGAGGTGGTGGAGCTGCAGATATAAATCAGAAAAATTAAGTCAGAGATACAGTCTAGAGACAAGATGGGGTGATGGAATCAAAATGACTAGAAGGAGATGGGCGGAGTCAAGGAAGAAGGACCTACAGTGAACCAGAAACCTAAGCAAGGCATCCAAGCATGCATAGTAGGGCTTAGGGGAAGAAAAAGACCCATTTAGGGGAAAAGAGTTGGGGCAGAGGTCTGAGATTGAGCAAGGAGGTAAAGGTAGAGAACACCAAGATGATAATATCTGGGAATATCAATTCAGCAGAAGTGGGTGATCTTCCCGTCCGAGCCTTCACTCACTCACTGGGTCTGTGGCTAATGAGAGAAGCTGTTCTCAAGCAGCCTCTTCATCTGAATACTTCCTACCTCTCTGTGCTGGGAATGGAAAGGGGAAGGTTTCTGCGATGCTCTGCTAGCCAAGATTCACCTCTGGAGCCTTGGACTCAGGTGAGGTTCTGCCGAGGGGCAGCAGGTGCCTCTCTCATGCTCTGGGACTGACTTGCCATCGGGAGCCCAGCCACCTTTCATTATCCCCAGATCTCTAGAGAGAATTCCCTTCACCTGCTGGGAATGGTGGACTGGAGGATCACAGAAGTAGAGTCTGGCTGTCTATGGGTCTCATGTTTTAAGACAGAGTTGATGCTGAAAATCTCAGGAAAGGGGAGAGAACCAGCATAAGGAGGCTGAATTCGGAATGCAGAGCCAAAAGAATATCATCCGCAATCAAGCCATATGGTTATCCAGTGCTGGCTAGACTGCTCATCAGTTAAGAGAACGGACTACTGTTCCAGAGGACCTGGGTTCAGTTCCCAACACCCACAACGACAGCTAACAATTGTCTGGAACTCCAGTTCCAAAGAGAATCTGACATTCTCTCCTATCCTGTATGGGCACATCACACGTGTGTATCACAGACATTCATGCAGGCAACACACACACATGTCAAATAAAAGTAAATATATCTCAAAAAAATGTTTTCATCATCCATCTCAGAGGATAAAGGACACCTACCATCAAGCCAGAAGACCTCTCAGTTCAATCCCTGGGACCCTCATGGTAGAAAGAGAGAACCAGCTTCCAAAAGGTGTCCTCTAACCTTCACACATGCACCGTGGTACATGCAGACACACACACACACACACACACACACACACACACGACAAACAGTAAATATGACCTGTGAGATGGTTCAGTGGGTAAACGTGTTTACTATCAAACCTGATGACCCGAGTTTGATCCCTGGGACCCACATGATAGGAGGAGAAAATTGATCCCCCCAAGTTGTCCTCCGACCTCTACACCCGCACAGGAACTAATGGGCCCCTCCCCAGTACGTACACAGCATATCTAAATAAGCAGAGCGATCGCCCCTTTTTTGGAAAAGAATCATTATCTAGAGTGGGGTGGTTATAAAGGAGCCAAGCTCCGTGAGGAGAAGGCACAGGAAAGTCCACCTCAGCTGTTGTTGAACTATTGCTTAGGGCCTGGGCTTTTCCTTCATGGAGGCCAGTAGGGATGGGGCCCTCTGATGGAGGAGAAAAGGGGAAGGAGGTGTCTGGGGACACAAGGGCGGGGCCAAGAGCAGGAAATGAGCTGGGAACCACCACCACCCTCCCTTCTCTGCAGGCACCACAACCAGAGAAGGGGACAAAGAGGAAATGACAGATTGGGGTGGGGTGGGGTGGAGGGGGGCAGAATCGTGCCCTTTTTTTTTTTTTTTTTTTTTCGGAGCTGGGGATCGAACCCAGGGCCTTGCGCTTCCTAGGCAAGCGCTCTACCACTGAGCTAAATCCCCCACCCCCCTTTTTTTTTTTTGTAAGTTGCTCAGCGGACTGAAAACAAGCTGGACAGTGTAGTCGGGACGGCTCTGATCACCTTCAGATCAAACTGAGTCATGGTTCTGAATAGCTACTGCATGCCCAGTACAGTGGGCAGCCTGCAGTTGTACCTGGGCCTGCTGGCTTCCAGGCCCATTGCAGGGTAAACTGGAGAAGGAGCGGAGGGAACTCCAGACAGGGTCCACACCCCTGTTTGTTGCAATTTCCACTCCCAACTTCAAACCAGGGCTGAAGCTGTCTGGTTCACTTTTCCTGCATTCCCTGCAGCTTTCCCCTGAGCCCTCTACAGCCAACCATTTGCCACCAACCGGCTTCTTTGCAAGCAATTTAAAGAAGAGCTTCAGTCCTCCCCGTCCCCCACCCTCCTGTGGCCCAGCAAAGGTGCAGAAGGGCCAGGTCCTTGTCTCTTGGTGCTGTCCTCCAGCTAGGACACCTCCCTCTTCCCTCCCCAAGTTATATCCTCAGACTTGCTGGGCCCATTCCCACCTGTGCTCCACTTACTAGACCATCAACTAACCCTTCAGCCACTCTTCCGACATACAAGCTCCATTCCCCCGACCCTGCCCCCACTCTCCATCCTCTCATCTGATTCATCCACCTCTTCAGACTTTCCAAACTTCATCCCCCACCCAATCCTCTTCCCGACATGTTCCCTTGGTGTCCCCATCCTCAACTTCTCGGCTACCTGTTCCCTAACTATTACAGAAGGGCGCCTTTCTACCTCCTTCTCTGAGCCACATTTCCTGTCTTGCCTTTGCCTAGGTGTCATGGATGGTGGTCCTAGGTCACTGCCCCTTCCTTAAAAGCTGGTTCTGCCCATCGGAGAAAAGTGCCTGCATGGCATTCCAGCCACCCAGCTGCCCGGTTCCAGTTGGCCTCCTTACCTTCCTGGCCAGACTGTTGTAGATGCTCCCGTAGGTCACACCCAAACACCCGTTCCTTGGAGCCGCCTTTCTTCTTTCCTTTTTGCCGAGACTTCATGGCCAGAGCCCCCCGGACCTCTGTCCCCCAAGACCTTTGACCTACCAGTCCCCCATGGAATCCCAGTCAGTAGTTGGGTTTGGCCCAGCCCCAGGGGGGCAGGGCTCCAAACTGGAGGTGGGGGGTGACCTGGGCAAGAGACAGCAGAGCTTGCCTCGCGGGGCCCCTGGGGCCACACGGAAGTAGATATGGAAGAGGAAGCTACCAGAACCCTGGCATGAAGCTGTGTCTCGTGGCCAAGCTGAGCGCTAGCCCTTCTCGTCCTGTGCAGCTCGAGGGGAGCAGGAAGCTGTGCAGCTCCTCAAACCCGCTTCCTGTTAGAGCATCTTTGCAACCACAGGCCCTCGGGTGGGGGAGGTAGCTGACATTCACATCCTCATCATTGCTGGGACTTCATCCATTGGTCACAGACGAAGGTGATGTCAGAACCCCGGGGTGGAGTAAGGGTGCCTGGGGTGTGAGCAGGTGGCAGACATTTCTAGAGACCAAAATTCTAGGATGGGACAGAGACCTGAGGCTTTGCCCGTGAGCACGCCAGGAAAGGACCATGCAGAACATACCCAGGGTAGGGGATGTCTTTGACGACCCTGGCATCTTGGTCCTTCACTGAGCCTCGGTCGCTGTACATTTGAAAATGAGGACACAGACCAGGTGACTTTTGAGTTTCAGTTTCTTTGTCTGTAAGAGGGTACACGGCTGTCCACGCCACACAGTTGCTGGAAGTTTCCAGTACAGTCAAATTAGAAACACTTTGCAAACTAAGGCACTGGCTTCCCCTAAAGGAGGTTATATCCACACTGCCCTACCTGAGGGCTCTCAGAGCTCTAAGTATCTGGGTCCTTGCCTGGGAGGAAAGAAGGGATCACAGAGAGACTCAGTACATACATAGCACTTGTGACTTACCCAGTTCAAGGGGCAAGACAGAAATCAGACAAAAAGGGTTTTATCTGTTTATTTAAAAACAGAATATCATTTTATGTACAAATATACATATATTTACATGAAATATACACACTAAGACCCCAGATCCTTGGGGTCCATAAGTCCTGGGTTACTTGGGGATGAAATGAGAGCTTCGCCTTCAGACCAGCAGATTTCAGGCCACACAAGGTTTGGATACTAAATCTCCGTATTCTGGCTGCAAACGTTTGGGCTAAAAAAAAACAAAACAAAACCCTAACCTCTAACCCCAGGTCCCACACGTACAAAGTGCCAGAGAGCCCCAAATGACTGACTCAGAAACCCCTGGGGAAGGACCTGTTCTCACCCTCACCCATGACACCCCTTTCTCCTCACCTGAACTCCCACCTTCCCACTACCCTCTGCCCTCAACACAACTGAACCAGGAGCCCTCGACACCAAGTCCCAACTCCGTGAAGGCACAAAGCTCTGTAGACACAGCTAGGACAAGATCTGAGGAGCCACGGGAGTCAAGCACCTTATCCCTAACCTCCTATCCCGTGTTTGTACTTCACGCCCCAAGCTCCAGGCTCCTTCCCCAGAACCTCTCTGGGAGAAGGCATCCTTGGAAGAGAACTTTCCAGAACCACAGGCATTAATCTCTGCTGTGGGGTCTGCTAAACGGTTTTCTTGAATGCCTGTGTGGGCTGGCCTTGCTGTTTAAAGCCCAGTTTTAAAACAAACAAACAAACAAACAACAACAAAAATGCACATAAATCAATAAAGCTTTTTGTTTGTTTGTTCTAAATTTTCTTTTTCTCTTATTAAGGGAGTCTGAGCAGAACTCAGGAAGCTCCCTTGGAGTTGAGTTTACAGAAGGTATGTCCATGGAGCAGGCCCACAGAGCACCAGAGGGCAGAGGGCTTCTGTAACAGTTCTGGCCTCTGGCAGACCCCTGGATGTCTGCTTTACACTTGTCCCCAAGGGGTGGGGACACAGACCCCACACGTTGGAGGTCAGATTCTAGCTCCAGTTATGCCTGCACACCTGGATCTGGCGACAGTCTCCACCTCTCACTTCTAACCTCTGCCTCGCTAATACTGCTCTGGGGTCTGAGGAATATCCCCGCCTCTGCAGGCAGGGGTCACGCGTAAGGCACACTACTCACAAGCCACACCCTAATAACGCTCTCGGCACACAGCCACAGATCCTGTGGCACACATGTATCATTCACTTGGACTCTTAACAAGACAGCATGGTGCATAGGATGGACAGTCACCCCTTCATGCACATACAGTCCATGAATGTTCACACACACACACACACACACACACACACACACACACACACACACACACACACACGGAATGACCTACACTCAGTGGTGGGAGGCACTCAACCAGCGGAGCCCTCCTGATGGACAGCAGGATTGGAGGTAAAAGTGGAGCAGTCAGTAGGGTGGGAAGTATCTTCCTAAAGAAATGCAGGCATTTAAGGGCGTTTCCCCTAAGAAGAGCTGAAGTTCCCCCATGGAAGCAGAAGAGCCAGGCCTCAGGGAGGGAGGCAGGCCTGGGTCAGACCAAGTGCCCTCGCCCGTTGATGTAGATACCATTGCCTGTAGGTTTGGCCCTCAGGGTCCCATTTTCCTGAACAAAATGGTTCATGGCCTGTTTGATGCCTTCATCCTGATCGTCCTCCTCCTCGGTCCGCCCCGAGCCTGGGGAGAGCAGTTCCGTCTGTGTTTCGATCTCTCTCACGGTGGTTAACGTGGAGTAGCTGCGGCCCTCTGGCTCTTCACTCTGGAGACCAAGGGCAGAAGACAAGTCAGGAATCAAGATCAAACAGGCAAGGTAGGGCTGGGTTGTGATAGGGTCAGAGGTCAGGTAAAGCACGGGTAATGGTTCTGCCAGCGGTATAGGGGCTTGGAAATTTGGGGTTGGGGCGGGGTGGGGAGAACAAGTGTTATACATAGGGGTGGGGACACGGAGAACAAAGGTATAGCAGAAATGGGGGGGGCGGGGTGCGCATGTAAGCCAGGGATGCAATTGTGGGGGAGGGCTGCTGTCCCACCACATCTGGGGCCAGGAGAGGGGCCTGAGGAGAGTGTTGGGCACCGGTGGGGCCGGGGGGGCCTCACCATCACAGAGCAGCTACTGTTGTCCTTGAGACTATCAGGGTGGCCCTCCGCTCTCAGCCCTACACTCTCCTCCGGCTGCAGGGGCCCAGACATAGGGGAGGAGTTAGAAGAGCCCTCAATCTCTTCCCCTCAGCCTCCTGTCGCTTTCCTCATCCTCCAGCAGTCTCTTCCCTGATCATTTCCCCCACAACCTTTAGCTCTATGTCTGACACAAGCATCTTCCATCCCTCACTCTCAAAACCCACCCTGGCACCAGCACCGGTGGTGAATTCCTAGAGCAGCCCCCATCCCAGTGCTAAGAGGGTCTTGCAAGCAGGAGTGCTGGCAGTCCCAGAGCATCAATCCACCCCCACCTCCTACCCCCGGCTAATACCCAGCCTCAGCCCAGCTCCAGCTAAGAGTAAGCAGCCAGACCTGGTACATCTACAGAGGAGCCCAGACTCAAAGCAAACCTGTGTGCCCAGGCCCCCAACACACACCCAACTTTAGTACACACCTGGCTCCTAGGGTCCGTGTGGTGAGAGTGCAGCCTCCGGATGGAGTTCTCCCTGGTCAAAGTCAGCTCCTCCTCGCTGGGAAAGACAACCCCTTGTCAGGAAAGGACAGCAGTGACAGCCTCCTACGATGAGTCTAGCCTGGCTGATCCTATGTGAGACCGCTGAAGGGTATGATTTCCAAACTATGCCTTCGAAGGGGAGCGTGTGTGGCTGCAGATGACAGTGTGGCTGGAGAGCACGGGTGTGCTACGGAGTACTAAAGTGTGCGTAGTAGGTGATACCTGGGGGATGTGGATCTGTGTTTCTCTCATGCATAAGCCTCCTCACTGGTTGTGCTCCGGGTCCCAGGTCTTTCTTATTTCCCCAAAGACTCTGCCCACCTCTGCTGTACAAGCAGTCCAGCTGTCACTAGGCCACACAGCCTTCTTTCTCCTGTGTCCTGGCTCACCTCCGCTTCATTCCTTTTTGTTCTCAGCTCAGGGCCACCCACTCAGAGGAGCCGGGACTCACTATTTCTGGGTCATCTGCTGGGCTTTGCGGCGATGATATCGGGACATGAGCACCACCACCACCACCAGGAGACAGAACAGGAGTGCAGCAATCACACCCACTACGACCACTGACGCAGACACCAGATCCACCTGCTTTCCTGGATCCTCAGGGTCTGCTGGAGACAGGCCAGTGTCTGAGATGCAGGCCCCATCCTTCCCTGACCCACCCCAGACCCTACTGCTACCCACATATCATCCTCGAAGACCACATCCACAGCTACCCACTCAGCTTAATCCTCTCCAAAATATAACATCCGTCATCCCCAAAGACATTCTTTCCCATTTCTTTCTCTGTCTTGCCTCCCGTTGATGACCCCCCCAGCTCTGGACTCGGAATCCTTGTCTTTGTTCTCCAACCACTGTGCTTACCAAGAACTTCCACAGTGACTTGAGAAGCCCTCGAAGAAAGTTCGTTGCTGACGTGACAGACGTAGACACCACTGTGCTCAGTAGTCAGTGGGGGGAAGCCCAGAGTGTCTCCTTTTACTCGCACCCCACTAGGCAGAGGTCCATCCAGCCTGAAGGACAGGGAAGCTGAAGGGTGCTGGCTGGGGCAGGCTAAGGCTGCCACCACCCAACGTGCCCAGGCAGCTCTTCATCCCCCTCCCCCATGACGTCACCCAAAGCCTCGGGCTGTTCCCACGGTGCCCCTCCCTACCCTGGACAGGTCTAGGCAGAGGCCCTTTCTCCCTGCCGCCCAGCCTGACCCGGGCACCCCCACACACACTTGGGGAAGATCCACAGGCATGCCATTCCACATGCTCCCATAGGTATCCTGTCACCCAGCACCAGGTAACAGGTATACATGCTATAAAGTCCACACAACAGGACACTCCATTCCTAGCTGGGCTCAGAGGTACTGGGAACCTGGGACTGCATGCTCCAACACCCATGATATTGGATGGTGGAGTAAACAAACCTAGCCACTAGGCACAAGGCGTGTCTACATTAAGAACATGTCTATCATGGACTCATATACATGGGTATCCTATCCCTTTCTGGAAAAATGGCTGGGACTCTTGAAGGAGCTGTTGGGAGTGGGTCTGTGTTTCTGAGGTGCTGGCAACATTATGGTTAGAAGTAGCGTGGGCGTGACAGTAGTCAGCTTTCTTTGTGACACACGCGCTTTTAGCCCTCACAAATACATAAAAGATTACTATTTAATGTAGTTATATTTCATCATTTAAAGTTAGGGCGAAAAGCCAAGAGACCTACACATTCCCTATGGGCAGTCACCACATCTTCCTGGAACAAGCCAGTAATATTTGCTGACTATACATATTTTTATATTGGTCTGAATTTATGCCCCGACTTATCTAGGGCTCAGAATATGTGGTCCTTGCTCATAATGAGTTCATCCTGGCCCTGAAAATAGTGGGCCTGACTCTGAAAAGGCCAGAGTGCTAGGCCCCGGCACAGGTCCTTACCGTGTCCAGTTGTATTTGGGAGGGGGCTGTCCTTCACTCAGGCATTTGAGTGTGGCTCCTTCTCGGCCAACATGCCATAAGTTTTGGTCCTCAAGGCCCCTCACAGAGGCTTCTGCAAGGACTGGAGTGGGAGAAGGGAAGAGAAAGAACAGAAGGATTCCTTTAAACCCCTCCTCTTCCCCTGCTGGAACAAACTCCCCCTATCCTCATCCACAGCTCCTGACCTCACTTGATCCCTACCCCAAGCTCAGAGTCTATTCTGGTTGACCTGTGCCATAAGGCCATAAGACCCTTGAGGTGATGGAGTTTCACACCGGGGACCTCCTGTGGCATCTAGCACAGTGCTGCTCACAACGTGGGTGCTCAATGGCTGCCGAACGACCCAGCAGTCTGTTCATTTTCTCGGCGAGCATTTGCTGATTTCCTACTCTGGGCCAAATGATATTTTAATTCGGGTGTGGAGTCTATCGCTGGGAAGCCTTGTAGGATTTAGGATCTGCGAGATGCTTTGCGCTCACAGATGCTAATTCTCATCAGAATCCCACGAAGTTGGCATAATTACACTCATCTGCAGGTGGAGGAAACGGAGTCTAACCAGATTAACTAAGTGTTAGCAAACAGCAGGATAGGGGCCTGTCCCAAGCCTGCCTCCAAACTCTAAACTTTATGCTTTGCAAACACTTTCAATTCCATACTTATATTTTATTCTCCCATCTACACTGTGGAAACAAGGCAGTCTCTCCTGTAAAGGTCACAGAGACGCTGGGCGGCGGCAGTGCACACCTTCAATTCCAGCACTCAGGAAGCGGAGACAGGTGGATCTCTTGAGTTTTTAAGCCAGCCTGGTCTATGAGAGTGAGTTCCAGGACAGCCAGGGCTACATAGAGAAACCTTCCTTCAAAAACAAAACAAAACAGAACTCTCACAAAGACCACAATGCTTTTCCCAGGACCTCTATCTTGACCCCCCAGGTCTTCTACCTTTGGATTAGACTTAGACTCCAGACTCAGGCTGACCTTCCTGCCGTGGGTTCAGGGTCATAGTGTCTTAGCATTATTTTTAGAACATAGGAATATCTCACCCGTAGCATCTCAATACTCACAGGCCACTTGGAGGGTGTGGGTGATTCTTTGGTCCTGGAGCAGGCCAGGGTGAGACACCACACAGGTCAGTGGCTGCCCATTCATGCTTCGGCTGGGCACCAGATGAAACTCTGAAGTGACGGCAGCTGAGCGGGAGTGCTTGAAAGAGCGGCTGGACTGTGTGCCTTTGACCTCTGTGTCCCAGGTCACACTGGGAGCTGGGCTGCCCTCAGCAGTGCAAGAGGCTGCCAACGTCAGGCCCTGGCCCTCTTCTAGTGGTGGACCAGGATTCAGGGAAGGCAGGGGAGGCACTGTGGGGGAGTGGGAGTGTGAAAGATCTTCACAGTCACAGTCAGATCCCATTCCATCAGTCTAACCCAGTTGCAAACTTCAGCTCCTCTTTTCTTTCTTTTTCAAAAGAACACTTATTTATTTAATGTACTTATTTATTTTATGAATATGAGTACACTGTTGCTCTCTCCAGACACACCAAAAGAGGGCATCAGATCCCATTACAGATGGTCGTCAGCCACCATGTGGCTGTTGGGATTTGAACTCAGGACCTCTGGAAGAGCAGTCAGTACTCTTAACCGCTGAGCTACCTCTCCAGCCCATACTCCCGGGTTTTCTCATCTCACCAATAAATGTGCCAGGTCAGTAGTATCATTTTAAGTGACTTTACATCTTCACTATTAGATTTTTTTCTACAATGTGTAGGTAATTCTTTTCTTTTCTTTTCTTTTTTTAAAATTTAAAATTTATTTTATACATATATACACACACACACACACACACACACACACACACACACACACACACGCACACACACATATACACATGTACACTGTAGCTGTTTTCAGATACACCAGAAGAGGGCATCTGACCTCATTACAGATGGTTGTGAGTCACCATGTGGTTGCTGGGATTTGAACTCAAGACCTCTGGAAGAGCACCACTGAGTCATCTCTCTAGCCCTTCTTTTCTTTTTCAAGACAGTGTTTCTCTGTGTATATAGCCCTGGCTGTTCTAGAATCCCTCTGTAAACCAGGCTGGCCTCAAACATAGGTCATTTAAAAAAAAAAAAATTTTTTTTTTTTTTGTTCTTTTTTTTCGAGCTGGGGACCGAACCCAGGGCCTTGCGCTTCCTAGGCAAGCGCTCTACCACTGAGCTAAATCCCCAACCCCAAAAAATAATTTTAAAACTAATTAGATACTATCTATGTAATAATAACAATAATAACCACTACTAACTATGTGCCAACTATTATGTTAAAACTTTACATACATTATCTCATTTAATTTCGCTAACAAACTAGTGAGGTGGGTATTATTATGCTTCTTCGTCAGATGAGAAAAACCAAAGCTCAGGGAGGTTCAGTGGTTTGTTGCAGATCATCACTTCTTACATGACAAAGCCTAGAGTCACAGATTTTGTTTTCGAGTATGTGTGTGCCTCAAATTCTCCATCCTCCTGCCTTAGCTTCTAGAACAGTGTAAGTATAGATATGTACCACTATGCCCAGTTTCTTCCTCTTATTCATTAAATCAAGCTTTGTTTTGTTTTATTTTTCCCTCCAAAACTTATGCTTTTAACTTCCACTCAAAGCAAAACCACTTTTATTTCTAGCTTCAAAATAGCCCAAGCACAGAAGTGGAAAGGCAGCTTGATCACAGGTCCAGGTTGACCAGCACAAGTGCCCATGGTCTTAGACCACACTCACTGAAGGTCCAATCAAAGACTGTATTACCAACCCCTCCCCCAACTCAGATATTACATCATAGCTAGACCTCACGTCCACATCTGGGACTCCTACTTTCGTAGGTTTTAAAATGACCTATGTTTGAAGCCAGCCTGGTTTACAGAGGAATTCCAGAAGAGCCAGGGCTACGTACACAGAGAACGGCTGTCTTGAAAAAGAAAAGGGGCGGGGATTACCTACACACATTTCAAACCACAGAGCCTAGGACGGTGAAGGTGGCTCTGAGTTGGTGTCTTGTGTAGAACTGAGGCAGGAACCAGGGAGTGCCGCTTGGAAAAGAGCAGAAGTAAGTGGAGTCTGGCAGAAGTCCTCAGCTCTTTGAAAAGCTATGCAGAAGACAGAATAAACCCGTGCTATGCTGCTCCAGATGGACGAGGGTGCACGGAGGGAAAACCGGCCCATCAGAAAGACAAACTTCCTCATATGCGGATTATACCCCAGCTTTGGCGGCTTTTTGGAGAGAATTTCTGGATCGGGTAGGAGGGGCTGGATAATTTTCCCTCTCCCCTATAGATCCTCATCTTTTATGTCTGCCTGTTCTGCCTCTGTCTCATCCATCTCTGCAGTCCCGTTCTGTCTCCCTCTTCCACCCACTCAGCAATACTGATCATACCTAGCTGGCTCCACTCACCCAGAACACGAAGCCGCATCCGTGCCTGAAAGCTGCCGGCTGGGAAGGTGCTGACTCTGCATTCGTACTCGCCCTCATCTGCTTGCACAGCATTGCGCAGGAGGATGGAGCCGTCTAGAGGGTCTCGTGGGGGTGGTGGTTGCTCCACGCGGTCCTCATAGGCAGGGCTCACATGAAGCCCGTATTTGGAGTGCAGCAGGGCCAGCTCCCGGGTGCCTTCGTTTGGGTCCACTCGAGCCCATGCCACCTGCCCCACCTGCTCATCGGGATCCCCTCGGTAGAAGCAGGGCAGTTTTGCGTCCTGGCCCAGCACCACTGTCACTAAGTCCGAGGTCTCCAGCTCACCCGCGGAGTATCGGCCTGCAGGGGGCAGACAGAAGCAGTCAGGCTGAGGGGGACAAGTCGGGACCAATGGAATGCATCCAGAGTGATAATGACAGCAAAAGCTGCCGGAACTCCTGGAGTGGTTTGTGCTTGCAAAGCACATTCAGTCCATTACCTCATTAGATCCACACTGCATTCCCAAGAGTAGGCGTTATTATCGCCATTTAACAAAGGAGGAAACTGAGATCCAGAGAGGGGAAGTGGCTTGCCTACGGCCACACAGATGAGTTACACATGGAAGACTCAATCTTTTGCAGCCTAGGATTCTATTTGAGCAAAGTGAGAAACTAAAACAGAACCAGGGATGGAGCTCCTGTCCTGAAGGAGCTCACAGGCTTCAAGGAAATGGAATCCCTGTGCACGGAACCAGGAAACCAAGGACACATTTCTCAAGGAGGTTCAACACTTTTGGAAAGCATGGCAAGGAGTCATAGAAAAGGTTCAGAACATTTGGTGCCTGGAATGAGACATGTTAGGAGGGTAAGGTCCATTCTTGGGAACATTTTTCACATGGCTTGAAGATGAGAGACCTAGATTCCCAGAGAGAAGGAGGTATTCCATGTGGGAGGAATGGCATGAACTGAAGTCTGGGGGTAGGAACCAGCAAGTCACTAAAGACAGAAAGAGCCTCCAGGTCAGGGGCCTGGAGAGATGAGGTCAGGGTAGGCATAGCCATTGTGTCATTATGTTGAGCCAGAGTCAGAGGACCAGGGAGGAAGGACTGCTGTGTTGGTGATCGATGAGCAGCTGTATGGAGCATTTGAAGATTTTGAAATTAGGTTTGTTCATTATGTAACCTTATTGGTAAATAAAGATCCATTTCCTGCCCTCACGGACCTGAGGTCTGTTTAGGAGGAAAAAATGGCAGAGAGACAACTATCTATCTATCTATCTATCTATCTATCTATCTATCTATCTATTAATCATCTATCTATCATCTATAGATATAAATATATATGAAATCAACCAATGATTATTTCTTTCCTCCTCTTCCTCCTCCTCTTCCTTTTCATCTTTCTTTCTTTTTTTTTTTTTTTTTTTTTTTTTTCCGGAGCTGGGGACCAACCCAGGGCCTTTAGGCAAGCGCCTACCACTGAGCTAAATCCCAACCCCCTCTTTCTTTTTTTAAGACCAAGCCTAACTATGTAGCTTGCTGGACTGGCTTCAAACTTACTATTCTCCTGCCTAGCCTCCAGAGTACTTGGATTATAGGATGTACCACCCACCACACACGACTTGAATGGTGGTGTCTGACTTAGTGTTTGGTGGTTTGTCATCGGTTGATTTGAGGGATGTGGGAGTCATGAGGTAGGGCTTCATTCATGCTTTGGGTGGAATTGGAGGCCCAGGAGATTTAGGAAGGCACTGCAGGTACAGCATCAAGGTAAGCAAACACTAGGAGGTGGGGAGGCTGGCTGCTGGTTCAGGAAGCAAAGAGAAAAGGACCCAACCTACCGGAGGGCGTGTGTGTTGAGCAGCTGTGGAAAATATAGCTGGGGTAGGGTGGGTCCAGATAGCCCAAGACCGCCCATGCCAGGAAAAGGAATTCAGATTTGGTCAAGAGGAAATGGAGAGTCACCAAAGCTTTCCTAGTCAGCAAGGGCCATGAAGCAAATGACAAAGTGCAGTCTGACCAGAAAACAGGTCACGGAAGGAGACTGAGGCAGACACAGTGAACCTGTAGCCGCATCCCTGGCAAGGTGGTGCTGGGCAGATAAAAGGGGGACATTTGGCCACTGGCTGGAAAGAGAGGGAAGGTTCAAAGATAACTGGATGTTCAGGATGAGTAACCGAAAAAGGAGGTTGAGCCTGGGAATGCCTATGGTTATGAAAAAAACAAACAAAACCAGGGCCAGGGGCTGGGCCAGGGCAGAGAGTGCTCTGAGATGTCAAGAGCTCCTTCCCTTTATACATCCAACTGTTTATAGTCCTTGCCTCTAACCGGCACCCCACACACCCTGTTGCCCGTCACCTTTACTCACAATGTACCCCTGCCTGGAATGCTCTCCTCCCCGTGTCTGGCCGCTCCTACTCATCACTGTCTGGAGAACTCCTACTCATGCCTTAAGACTCTGCTTAGGCATCATTTCCTGCTGAGTCCTTCCTCCCTTCCCCCACCTCAGGCAGCTTCAGGTGCTCTACCCCTGTGCTTTTCCAGCACTGGGCTTCAACCCCAGTCATAGCCCTTTGACCTATACATTCGGCTCTCTATTTTCCTGTTCTCCTTCTCCAAGGCATTGTGCTCCATAGGTATCAAAACTGGGTCACTGACCACATATTATTTTTGTTTTTTTTTTTTTTTGTTTTGTTTTTTTCGGAGCTGGGGACCGAACCCAGGGCCTTGTGCTCGCTAGGCAAGCGCTCTACCGCTGAGCTAAATCCCCAACCCCATGACCACATATTAAAAACATGGTTTTTTTTTTTTATTTCATGCTCAGTCAGAGGCATGTGGCCTCCCTCCTGTCACATAAGTGGACCTTGATGAATGTTTATTGACTGACTGAATAAACGGATGGATGGATGGATGGATGGATGGATGGATGGATGGATGGATGGATGGATGGGTGGGAGAAGCCAGACCTGCAATCTCAATACTTGGAGAGACTCAAGCAAGAAGGTCTGGTTCAAGGCCACCCTGGGTGACAGGGAGACAACCCCCACCCCTCAAAAACAAAAAGAATATACAAATGAATGAGCAAACACATGAAAGATAAGCATCAGGAAGGAAATAGCACCAAGAGTCCTTAGTTGGACTAGGCAGGGAAAGTCTTGTCATGGTAACTTTGGGGTGGAGCAAGATAGGCTGGCTATCCGGGTTCGCTGCCAAAGGGAGCATCTTCGGACTACACAGAGGAAGAAGGGGCTGGAGACAGACACATGCATCAAGAAACTGAAGCATGGAGTAGGGCTGAGGGTTTCCGTGAGGTAAATGAATGGGTCTTGTGGCTCTGATAGGAGGAGGAGAGGGAAGGAAGATGCTGTTGGGAGTTGGGAGGGCCCCAGACTGGACAGGACAGACCTGCAAGTCCAGATACCTGGGCCCTGACCTGCCTAAGCTGACATTGGTCCCACCCAGCCCAGCCTGGGAGTCCAGCTAACTACTTGCACCCCTCCCAGGTACCTCCTCCTAGCACTAAAGGGAGTAAGGTTGTCAGAGAAGGGCTGGGGGGTGGGGTGGATAGAGGCTGTACAGCTCACTCTGCTGCAAAACACTCATGTGGATTTAAGTCACAATGATGTGGATGCGGGGCTCAGAAACTCCAAGTGTCTGCGCCACTCGAAGACTCAAATCCTTCCAAAGGCTATGTCCATAACACTGTCAGACCCAATATTTCCATCCTTAAGTTATTTATTTATTTTTATTCTATGTGGACGGATGTTTGCCTGCATATATGTATACCATGTGCCTGGAGCCCCTGTAGGTCAGAAGAGAGTGTCAGATGTCCTGAAACGGGAGTTACAGATTGCTGTTAACCGCCATGTAGATTGGGGGGAACTGTACCTAGGTCCTCTGCAAGAGTAAGTGCTCTTAACTGCTGAGCCATCTCTCCAGCCTGTTTATTTCTATTTTTAATCCCTGCTCTAGCCCCCCACCACCACCACCACAAATCACCCAGATTCTGCCCCCTCATCTCTCTTTAGGGCACAGCAGGAATTGGGTGCCCACCACATGCCTGAGTCTTCATCCTCGATGTCCCTAACCCGTGAAGCCAAGATCCTCATCCTGAAGGTACAAGTCCCAGTTCTGCAGACCAAAAAACCCAGTGCAGCAACAGGGAAGTCCCTTTGGAACTGCTCCTAAAAAACTCACACTATCCTAAAGCCAACGGCTAATGGAAGCATCTCAGGCCGAGGCATGCTCAAGGGCCTTCACTTCTTCTTCTAAATCTAAAGAAACAAATTAAGACAACTTGAGCCCAAGTATCCTTGTCCTGGGCTAAATGGACCAGAAGCCCAGGCTTCCAAACCAGAGCAGGCCAGAATTGCCTCCTCCTCTCCCCCACCTAGTGCTTGCCTGGCGTCAGCATGATGATGTCACCAGACTGAAGGAGACACACCGCCTGCCTGGTGAGGTCACCTTATGGGCATGTAGTAGCCAGGCCAGGCCAAGCCCCACAGACCCTTCTGTTGCATGTTGCTTGCTAAGGCTGGTGGCCTCTGGCTTCTTGGGCACTCCTCCTCCTCCTCCTGACTCTCCCCACCCCTCCTCTCAAGGAGCACCAGGACGCTGGTCAGGGGCCTTAGTGACTCAGAAGCTGCCACACAGCAGCAGGCCTAGCCACAGCCACCACTACCTTGCGCAAGGGAGAGAACAGGCCCAACTGGCCAGACAGGATCCCTGCCCTCAGCCTCCCCCACCCCTGGCCAGGCCCCCTCAGGCCTCTTTGGGGCCCTGCCCTTTGTGTACCCCGCCCCGCTCCCAGACAGGTCCTCCATTCCTGGCTTAGGCTAGCTGGCTACACCCTACCCTGTTCTTTGGCTCCAACTTTCCTTTCTGGGTAAGGCTTGGCTTCTGAGCTCAAAAGGGGAAACTGAGGCTGGCCCTTGCAGATATTCAGCCATAGCAACATCTTTGGGAAGAAGATTTTTTCTTTTGAGGGACTTTTACCCGTCAGCATTTTCAGCTGATTCATAAAAGGACGGACACACACACACACACACACACACACACACACACACACACACACACACACACACACGGGGTCTTTGAGGTTCATCTGTGTGTCAAAGGGAATAACTGTCTTTTGTGTCTGAATGTTTGTAGTATCTTTGGATGAGGGCTAGGCCAGTTTTTCTAGTTCACTTGCACATGAAGCTATTTTCTTGTAAGAACTTGGGGATGTTTCATACATAGATGTGGTCACGTTGCTCTTCAGGGAAATATACATCCTGCCTTTTCTATACGCAGAGGAAAGAGCTATGTGTATTTATATATTCATAAGATTCATGAATACCATCACATGTTTGGCTCACCCTCTGAGCGCCCGGTACACATTCCTGTCCTGCACGACTCTGTGCACATAGTAAATATTTTGATGTCGTTTGTCTTGGCTTCCCCAATGTGTGGCTCAGCTGCCTTTGGTCAGCGTGTGGCTCTGGGCTCCTGCCCGTTCTAATGTTGCCCCTGGCATCCCTCCCCATCTCACCCCAAGACTTCAGGGCAGAATCATCTCAGGTCCAAGGTGGAGGTAACCAGAGATGAGGTCACTGTCCCTCCAGGAGATGCCACTGAGCCTCTCTGACAAAAAAAAAAAAAACAAAACAACAAAAAACAAAGGCTTCCTCTCTCTTGCTCTTTGGGTTTCTACAAAGGGACTCCCACCCTTTTTACCCCCTGTGGCCACACCCCAAGGCCCCCCAGTCCTTCTGGCCCCCCAAGCAGAGTTTCTTCTCTGGGAATCTCTGTCAGGGCTTTTCTGCTTGCCACCACCAGAAAAACCAGCTCTGACTCTAGGCCTGGGGTAAGAGCTGTCTGGTGAGGTTTGGTGGGAAGCAATGGGGGGGGGAGTCTGCCTGAGGCTAGGGGGAGGGGTCCAAGTTGTCTGGGGTCTCATTCTTTTTTGTTAACTCTTGCCTCCCTCCACCAGCTTCACCAGAGAAGACTGGCCTAGGTGTGTTAGTTTGAGGTAAGAAAAGTCATGAGAGAGAAGCATTTAGACCCCCAATTGTCCAAGATGTCATTAACAAAGAAAAGCCACTTAGGCCCATCCCCTGCCCATAACCTTGGCCTTGGAATTGAGGAACTCAGAAAACCAAAAACTTTCCCTTCGCTTTTACCCACCTCCCTCCCTTACCCCCCACTTTTCCTAAGCCCCCAAGCTTAGCAAGAGCGTCCCAAGGCAGGCAAAGTGCCCACCCACAGATTAATGTGTGTGTGTGGGGGGGGTGCACATAAGTAACAGAGGGGAAGGAGGAAGAACAATGAGAGAGGCAGCCAGCTCTGCATTAGACCCAGCCCTCAGCCCAGATAAGTCCCCTAAACCCCCCGGAGCCAGTCTGAGCCCTGCTGAGTCACCACTGTGGGTGGGAGACCCAGAATTCAACTTCTCTCAGACTCAGACCACCCCCCTCCTCCACTGCGGCCGGCTCCCCCTCACGCCACACACATCACAGCCTCAACCTTCGCTTTTACAACAGTTTTAGAGATGTGGGGGGAGGGGAGCAGAAGGCCACCGGTGTGGCTTCTTAGGCAGCAGCCACCATGCCTGCTTCTGTTCTGGTGTCAGAGTAGAGTATGGTAACCCCAGTATCCTCCAGAAAACAGGGGTGTGACTCCTCACTCAGAACTTAATTGCTTTAGATTCTGTCCCCAGATCTAGACCCCAGAGTTTCTCTACTCTCTGCACTCCTGACTCAGTTTCCCATCTTTCATTTCCATCCCTTCTTGGCCTCATCAGTGTAAATTTTGGAGGCTGGATTATGCCGACATTCTCTTCTCACAGGACTTGACCCTCTCAGGGGTTAGCACCCACTCAGTTTGCCTGAGGATCCCTGTACCCCGAGCCCGTGCTCTAGAAGATGGAATGGTGCACACTAAATTCCTCACTGCCATCTCTGAAGCTGGACTCTTTCACCCCAGCCCCATCACTACAAAATACTAGGATGGAACCAGGGTCACTGGGGCCAAAGGCTTCCCTGGGATTCTCCTAGTTCTCCACATTTGGGCGGGGAAGCAAACCTCCCTTTCTGGCTTCTCTAGCTTTGGATAAGTCCTACGGAAAGGGCCTGCCCACCTCTGTCATCAGGAGTAGAAAAGCAGGGATGGGGCCCCTCCCTTTCTAGGAAATTAATCTCAACAGAAAGCTGATCCTAACCCTCAGAAGACAGAATTTAGAATTCATGGAACAGCTCACTCCCAGGTAGTACAGGACCCAAAGAGTTAGGGACTGGGATCCTATTGGAAAGGAGTTTGCAGATTCAGGCCCCTCAGCCCCAGGGCAAGAGAGGGAGGATGGAGGAGGGAGGAGGGATGGGACCTCACCCGGAAACTCATCCCATTAAGGAGAGACAAAGAGCTGTGGTGTTGGAGGCGCCTCCCAAGCCTGGGCTCCTCTCCCTGACAGGGGTGGGGCAGGGCCCTAGGGCTCAGAGCTCTAATAGCCCTGGAATTGGGGGGCAAGTGTCCCTTTGCAATAGAGCCAGGGAGGCAGAGTCTTCGGGTCCTCTCAGCCACAAGGAGACTGATCAGTTCTTCAAACAGCACAAACACTCCACTTCAAGCCTGGAGCTGGATAACCACAGAAGCCTAGCATTTCAGAGTCAAAAGGTCTGCAGAGACCATCCAGTCCTTCTTGTTCTCCTGAAGCAGAGTCTCTTAGCTGTTTAAAAACACCTAACAAATTAATGGAAGAAATGAGATCAGAACTCAAGGCTCCTGATTTCCAGACGTGAGAGGTGATCAGAGACACAGACTTAGTCTAGGTTCGTAGGGCCATTAAAGACGTGCCCACACATTAGGGGAGCCAGAATGGGGATGATGGAAACTATCCAAGTTTCCAGGGTCCCTGGGACTGGCCTTCATCTCTGTGCAGGTCATTGCCGCAGAAGCACGGTGATGTCTGAATAGTTACTAGCTTCCTGGGCCATCCTGGAGCCAACCTTTCTCTTCCGAATAGCTTCTCTCAGGTCTGGGTGAAGTCTGGGGTAATTTTCTAGCCAGGAGTTCTTTCCCTCGTCACTGAGCTTCTATTAGAAGGAACAGTTTTGGAGCATGGAAAGAGAGGGCAGGCATAGTACCCTTTATTGTTCTATTGCTAGCATCTAGGATCCTGGCTGGACCCAGTATGCTCTCAAGTGTTTACACTGAGTGATCTTGTAGACTCACCTAGCTATCTGTTTCTCTTGGTTGTCCCCATCTATAAAATAAAAGAGTTGAAGTACTGGATCTTCTTGATCCCACCCAAGTCCTGGAGACAGCAGGACTCCACTCTTCAAGTGTGGGTTGATGCTACAGCAGAGGGACGGTTGGGTTCCCTGGCCCAGCAGGAGGCCCCACCTTCTGGCCTTAAGTGAAGAGGGTTCTCTGGAGGATGGGAATTAACAGCAGGGTTGGGGGTAAGGGCAGGGGGCAAAGGTTGGGGCTTAGAATTCTGAGATTAGAGAGCAGACCATTCTGTTAGAAGACCAGAGTGCCAGTCCAGGCATCTACGCCTTGTTTTCTTGAGCTTCAGCTGAGAATGGGGGTTGGGAGGGGATCGCCTAGTGCTGCTGGACAACTGACTTTCCCTTGGTGCTACCTACGGCTTCTTGGGCTGAGGATCCTACCGTCCTCGGCCAGACAGAGAGAGCCCTGTCTTTCTAAAGAGAAAGAGTGCTTGGCTCCTCATTCCCCAGAAACAGCCAATGGTATCCTACACTATGCTCCCCTGTGTATACACACTCCCTCTCTAAAAAGGATACATTCCATATATATATTCTCTCTCTCTCTCTCTCTCTCTCTATATATATATATATATATATATATATATATATATATATATATATATTCTAGACAGGCAGAAAGTGTGATATAAGGCACCCAACAGAGGAAACGGCGAGATAATAAACAAATAAATAAAAGTGGCTATACTCCATTTAGAAGGCCTTTTACCTTTACCCTCTAAGCTCCCCCTAACCCATACAGCATTCTATACCTATTAGTGTGTGTGTGTGCGCCAGGGAAGAGGTACGAGGACTCTCTTGGCTTCCCTGTAGTCCTTCAACAAACACCCCAATCCTGGTGCTCAGACTATTGTCTTGCGAGAAGAACACAGATATGTCCACCCACTCCTTAGACATCAGGGTTCCTGCACCTGGTGAGTAGTGGGTAGGCCACGAATGTGAGCAGGGTCGCTGGCTTCCACCTTACTTTCAGCCCACCTGCTCCAGATGTGTGTGTGTGTGTGTGTGTGTGTGTGTGTGTGTGTGTGTGTGTGTCCCCACAGAGGCCTTGGCAAGCAAGGCTTGGGCAGAGGTAGTTAGGGACTGCAGACACTAAGTGGCCTGGCTTTGGGGCTCAAAGGGGACTTAAGAAGGAAGACTACAGGGCTGGGGATTTAGCTCCTGGTAGGCACCTAGGAAGCGCAGTGGAGTCCCCAGTACAAAAAAAAAAAGAATGGTCTACCTGGTTCTTCCTGAGGCACTCCAAGGAAAGGGAATGTTTGTGTACAAAGGGGTGTGTTCACCCAGAGTCCAAGTGTGTGGTGTGTGTGTGTGTGTGTGTGTGTGTGTGTGTGTGTGTGTGTGCATATGTCTATGTGTGTGTGTGTGTGTTTGTCTGTCTGTCTGTCTGTCTGTCTGTCTGTGCCGGGTAGGGCTCAGAAGCAAGAGTTCTGACGGTTCAGGCAAGTCCTACCTGTAAATGATGCCAGGAACAGCAGCAGCAGCCAGGCTTCAGGGCCCCACATCTCGGCTCCCAGGGACAGGGGCATTGGCTGAAAGGCAGACCTGCCCAGTGATTCTGGAGTTCCACGGAGTTCTCCCTGGGAGCCGGTTCTGGAGCTGTGTAAGGCTCTGACCCAGAAGGCAGGAAGTCAGGCACTGACGAACCTGCCTATCCCACTTGGGTCTCCACTAAGGGACCCAGACCCCAGTTCTACCCACCCAGCCGTGGCTACCCCGGAGAAGCCGTAATCGGGAGCCCTGAGCTCCCCCAGAGCTGCTTCCCACGCCGTGGCCAACAACGATGGCAGAAACCTGGGAACCTGCTAAGCAGGTCAGAACAGGTGCGTCTCCGGGGGCCGGGCCTGGCACAGAGAGGAGGCTTCGCAGCCACCGCCCCCACGGCCTGGGCTAGCTAATGGGCGCCAGAGAGGGAGGGAAGAAGGAAAGGATCTGGGTGCAGGCAGTGGGATCTTATCCTCAACAGGGGCTTTACCTGTGAGAGTATGGGCCTGACTGTAAGGGGGAGTCCCGGGTGTGTGTGTGTGTGTGCAACAAGGAGGGCTGAGTGTCTTAAAGAGAAAGGCACCAGGATGAACAGGGGCAAAAGCCCCTTGCGTGTGAAAAGGAACCTAATGGTCTCACAGGTCAGCTGTTTCCTGGGGTCGTTGACAACTTCCTCAAACTCCTGAAGGGCTCCGCTTTGGTGCCCCAGAAGCAGGGGAGAACTGAGGATGTCCCTGGCCTGCTGGTCCCTCATCCTTCGGAAGGCCCAAATCCGAGACTGGACTTTGCCGAGAATGGTCAAGCTCAGTCTGGTGGTCTTCTGGAAGCAGGAAGCCAGTTCAGAGGGCCCTGAAGAAAGAACCTCACGGCACTCCTCTGGCCGACTCTCTGCATGGGAGAGGCGGAGGAACTGACCAAGGAATTAGCTCTGTGGGTTCTTGGTTTCTTCTCAGAACCTTCTCTCCACAACTTGACACCTGACCCTGAGTTTTAAAAGGAAGAGGGCTTTTTCTTCTTCTCAATGGCATGTCCCCCATGGTCATGGGGAAGGACAACATGTCTGGACTTTGCAAAGGTGGAATTAATTTCACACTATCCTTTACTCCTTTAACACTCAGACGCACCTCACCACATATTTCCAGTTTGGACGAATAAAAGTAACCAACATGTGACAGCAGGGTAGCCAGAAGAAGAGGGGGGGGGATCTTTATCCCCTGAAAGAGAGGGGCAAGGTCTCTGGAACACTGGAATTTCCAAGTCAGGTAAAAGCCAGGAATGCCGGTGCAGACCTGCAGTCCCGGGACTTGGGAGGTGAAGGCATAAAGATCAAGATTTCTCGGATAGCTTTGGCTACACACAGTCACAGAGTTTTGGGCTATCCTGAGCTATAGGAGGCTCTACCTCAAACAACAAGAACAACATA
>NC_046163.1:50222664-50239921 GCF_011064425.1 Rattus rattus | reverse complement strand
CAGTGTGCGTGCCTGTGTGGTGTAGAGGCAGTGTGTCTGTGTCCAGGAATCTGAAGCTGGGTCTGTTCTGTCCATGCTCCCTGGTGGTCTAGTTCTTAGGATTGGACATGGTCACTGGTCAAGCCAGTGTTCAATTCCTGTTTATTTTAGGCATTCTTCTGTACTTTCACTCCCACCTCCCTCCTCTCCCTGTTCCCTTTTTTCCAAGCTCCACATACCAAGATCACACTCTGGACTCTGATCTCTCTCTCCCTCCTTTCTCTCTCTCTCTCTCTCACATGATATGTATACATATGTATACACCATATACATTTATACACTATGTATATGAACCATTAAATCAAAGGTCAATATGAACTGGTGTGTTTAAAACAGCTTGAGTCAGAGCTCACCAACATTCAGCCCTTCCGGCACCTCATATGAACTCACTGTGGTTTTTGTGGCTGACACTGAAGAATGCTCCTAATACGCTAAAAGTTAACAACACTCATGCTCTGTTATCTCAATGTTCTGAATCTTCTCCGTTCACCACCCAGCCTCCTTACTCCATCCTTTACCTAGGAAGCCAACTCCTCCCTTCCTTGCCCTTTAAACTTTTGAACCTGTTTTTTCTTTCCTGTAAGAAGTTAACTTTGATAGCAGACTAGTGCCACAATTAGGTTTTTCCTTCTTGTGGACCTGGACATCCAGCATCATGATATTCGTTCAATAAACTACTCTTGCTTAACTAAGATGGTGTACTATGGTTTGTGTGGCAAATTACTGAACCCCAACACTCTAGTTCCTAGGGATCTAACACTCTCTTGTGGACCTCCAGGTAACTGTAGTCACATGCACATACCCCCACACAGACACCTATATATAAATCATTTTAAAGTAAGTATTATGAAAACACCCAGTTTCTTAATTTTCTACTCAGAGTTGCTTAGGCATACATTGAACTTTTTAGCTTGGTTTTTCCTGCTTGTTCAGTTAGAGAATGGTATGTGGAGCCTATGGAAATTTGGTTTTCAGAGGAATAAAAGTGCGGGTAAGGGACTGATGCTTCTCATGTTGACTGACATAAAATGAGGAAAGATATAGCACTATACAGAGATGGAGGAATTCCAGAGAAGAAATGAGCACTGTTCTACAGAACACAGTAGTCATCAAGGGTTCCCTGTTGGTCGCTGTAAACTGGGATAAGGCATAAGCTATCAGTCCTGAGTTTGTTAACCTCAATTGACAAAGTTAAGGAGGTCCAGAAATCACCCCTGTTACTCCATACAAGCCATCTACTTTAATGCCTTAAGTCAGTTGCCATAGAAGTGCTGGGTGCTTTGAGGGCACAGGGATGAGCTTGCTTATTTCTTTGTGAGATTAGGAATTTTCTAAATCATTTTTTCCTCTACACATTTGATATATATGCAGTGGCCACCACCCTTGAAGTACTTAAAATTGAGTCTACATTGAAATATGTTCAAGGCAAAACAGTATGTCAGCTTTTGGAAATTAAATAGTGTGAAACACTGAAATGTTGTAACAAAGGTTGTAAAGAAGTAATAATTCTGCAGAGGAGACTAGCTGTAACAGGACAAGAGGGATGTACAGTTCCAGGAAAGATTGCCAAACAGCAGACCATAACCTACAGAAGGATTCTGTTACGTGACAACTATACATGCACGCTCAAGTTTCCTGACTTTTGTTATGTCTGTTCTATGAAACAGTCATGTAGATAGAGTGTCAGAACTGGGTCAAAATTATATATATATAAACATATATATATATATATATATGTAGTGTCTGTGTGTCTGTGTGTCTGTGTGTGAGTGTGTGTGTTGGGAATTGGTTCTAATGCTTTGTCTTAATTCAGCTCCCAAAAGCCTTGCTTTTAGACCTGAGGGTCCCTGCCCCCAGCTGACTTTGATTGGTAATAAAGAATTGCTGTATAGCCAATGACTGGGCAGGGAGATGGAGGTGGGACTTTTAGATTGCATGGGTAAGGGACAGAGAGAGGGGAGGAAGAATAGAATGGCCATGACTCAGAGGAAGAGGGATCAGATTTAAGAGCTGCAGAAGAGAAATCATCCAGCAATGTAGGTGGAAAGGGAATGGGGGGAGGGGGATGGAAGGGGGCTGCCCAGAATGTAACAGGGCAGCAAAGATTAAATATAGATTTAGAAGGTGTTAAGCCTCCCTGGAAGGGAATGTGTGCTAGCCACAGGGAGGTTTAGAAATGCCCATCCATTGAGCTAGTTAAAGCATATCAAAATTATGCTGGTGTGTGTGTGTGTGTGTGTGTGTGTGTGTGTGAGGCTGGCCATCAAATGTCAGTCCATGCCTTTACCTACTGAGCCATCTTGCCAGCTTTCATTTTCCTCATTTGAATATCATTTATGATATTATAATTTTCCTTTTTAAGATTTATTTATTTTAGTTATCAGACACGCCAGAAGAGGGCATCAGATCCAATTACAGAGAGTTGTGAGCCACCATGTGGTTGCTGGGATTTGAACTCAGGACCTCTGGAAAAGCAGTCAGTGCTCTTAACCACTGAGCCATCTCTCCAGCTCTATAATTTCTTTTTTAACAAATTTATTTCTTCTATTTAAAAACGTTGTTTTTGCTCTAGGCCTTACCAGAGGATTAAAGGCACATGCTTTTAATCCCAGTACTCAGTTGTCAGAGGCAGGCTGTGTGAGCTCAAGGGCAACCTGATCTGTATAGTGATTTTTCAGGACAGTCTGGGCTGCATAGACAGACAATGTCTCAAATACCAAAACAACTGCCCACCCCCCACCCCACGACTTCTTATGTATGTGGAGGGCAAGGTCAGACACTTGCATATAGGGTAGAGACCTTTTTGGACTTACTTCTTCAGATAATAATAATAATAATAATAATAATAATAATAATAATAATAATAATAATAATAGTCAAATGTTGTTTCTTTCAATTACCTGTTTAGAAGATCTGTTTATCTCACCTAGGTCAAAGTTCCTTAGCCGAAGCTGCCCTGAGGCTTTCTGCGTTGGCCTGTGAGGCAGCCCAGGAATTTATGAAAGAGCATCAGATCAAGGCAGTAAATAGAGGCTTCCTCTGGTTTCTAGTGTTCTCCCCATTTTCCTCACAACCAACAGTAACTTGGGGTTTCCCCGAAGTATACAAGAAGGGGCTACGTGTAGAAGCTATGACTATCAAGCAGAGACCACATCTTGTTTAACTTGCTATTGTTAAGTTAGCAGAAACAGAGTCTGCTGACCCATGTGGTTAAGCAAGAGAGTCCATTTCCTTCCTCTTTTTGCAGTTCATCTCCTAGACCTCATCAGACTCTGACCCAGTTCTTGAATGACTTTGGAGACCCAGATGTTTCAGAATGCACATTCTGGAAGCCAATGGCTACTCCCACCACTGACAATGTTGCTGCTGTTTGGTGAGTAAGGATCATCTTGAAATACAATCCTTTCAGCCTCTCCTACTGTCTGGATTCTAGAGACCAGGGTAGTGAAGAGTGGGTCTTGTTTAGAAACCAGGGAGAGATTTAAAAGGCAAGAGCCACAATGTCTGGTGGTACCTGATTGTAATCCTAGCACTTGTGTGTGGTGTCGACAGAAGAATCAGGAGTTCAAGGTCAGCTTCAACTGTAGTAAGTTCCAATTCCAGGCCAACCTAGCTTTGTGAGACCCTGTCAAAAAAGAGGTTTTTAGAGCTGGGTGTGGTGATACATGTTTTAGTCTCAGCCCTTAGGAGACAGGCAAGTGGTTAGTCTGGTTGACATGGTGATACTGTAACTACAACAACAACAACAAAAGAGGATTCTAACTTCTTTTTACTCTAAGCGTTACTTAAAGGTCAGAATCCGGAGGTCCTTTTACGGTCTCTCAAAAGGCTGTCTTGAGCCAAATATTCATACTTGCTTTGCAGCTGTGCCAAGCACTTGGCACTAAGTGAGAAAGATATTCGAGCTACATAAATTAAAAACAGATAAGATAAACTGGAAAGACTCATGAGGAGGCTCATGGGGAAAGGGCTGTAAGCTTATGAGGACTCCTAACACACAACTTTATCTGCTGCTGTTCAACACTGACCCCCACCCTCTCTCTTCCTCTTTACAGCTTTTGCAGACAGGCAGACTGGTAAGTTTGTGTTTCCCTTGTTTACAAGGCGTTGCTATCTTACGACAGAACACTGTGTTTAATTTGTAAGGAAATGTCTGCTTTACCAAGGATCAGGCTTGGGTTCAGATTGAGCAGTTTTCTCACAATGGGCCCTGAAGTTTAATCCTTGGTAAGATTCCAACTGGATTCTCCAAACACTGAAGGGAAAGAGACCAGGGCAAGTATATGATTTTTGAAAATGGTTTAGAGATAGAGATTGAACTAGGACTTGAAGTGTGCTACACAAGCTTCTACCACTGAGTTACAAGCCTTTAACAAATTATTTTGAAGGGTTGGGGATTTAGCTCAGTGGTAGAGCACTTTAGCAAGAGCAAGGCCCTGGGTTTGGTCCCCAGCTCCAAAAAAAGAAAAAAAAAACCAACAATTTATTTTGAATAGACTTGCTAAGTTGCCCGCAGTGGTCTTGAATTAATTATGTGTCTCAGATCTTAAAAGCTCCGCCCTTCCCGTTGCTAGGTTATAGCTCTGAGTCATTATCCTCAGACCTTTAGCTGGTCTGGGATGGGGACTCTCTGGCCCCTTGTTCCCCTTTGGAATGCACAGTCCCTCAAAACTGAGTTGTTTATATCTTCTCTCACTCACAGCAGATCTTCCAAAGGCTGTGGTGAAACGTGATCCCCCATGGATCCAGGTGCTCAGGGACGACACTGTGACGCTGACGTGCGAAGGGACCCACAATCCTGGAAACTCTTCTACCCAGTGGTTCCACAACCAGAGCTCCACCTGGGGCCAGGTCCAAGCCAGCTACACGTTTAAGGCCACAGTCAATGACAGTGGAGAATACCGGTGCCGAATGGAGCACACCAGCCTCAGCGACCCCGTACATCTGGAAGTGATTTCTGGTTAGTAAAAGTTGGTCCGGGGAGCAGCTGTGATACCAGGTCTGGAGACTGCGTACAGGGCAAACATTTACAAGAAAAAGGATGGTGTGGTTTCTGGGAAACATCACGGAGAGCTTTTCTGAAAGACACGTTTCCCTTATCACTTACTCCGTATAGTCTTGGGTGGAAGAGGACGCCTGTGTGGGTCTCAATCTCAATTGAGCAAGAGGTTCGAGGCCACAGAAGGGCTGTTGTGAGAGAAGCAGAAGGAAGCCCCTGCTTCGTAAACATCAGCTCTGCCAGGGCATTGTGGGAGAAGCACAGAGACTCTAGGAAGGAAAGTCTTAAAGACTATAGGACAGGGGCAGACTCAACAAGCAAGAGGAGCAAGGAGTCGAGATCCCCAAGGGTGGAACTGAAATCTGGCAAGTGAGGCCAGAGATGAGGGGAAGGGAATCGAGTGAAACACGTGGAGCAGATAGGCTGTGTGACGACTTTTATCCCTAGACGAGATGAAAGCCTATAGTACTTCAAGGTTTCAAAACTTGAAATTAGTCTTACTTGATACATGGGATATATTTATGGAGGACAGCATGCAACCTTTTATTGTGTGCATATTGTTTAGTTCTTAAATTGGTTTAAGTTGGGTATACTCACCACCTCAAATATTTACCACTGCTTCATAACATAAACACTGACGATTCTTATTATTTCTATTGTTTTTTCTTTTTTTCGGAGCTGGGGACAGAACCCAGGGCCTTGCATTTGCTAGGCAAGCGCTCTACCACTGAGCTAAATCCCCAACCCCTATTTCTATTTTTGTATACACAGTCCAATGTCATTGTTCATAGATGCTCTACTACACAAAGCATTTCGAAATGTTTTGCTCCTATCTGACTGTAAATCACCCTTCCCTCTTCTCTTTCCAACCTCCGCTAACTTCCATTGTGGTCTCAACCTCTGGAAGATTGAGTATTTCCAATACTATAATATGTGTGATGTTGCACCTGTGTCTTTCTATAGCCGGCTTAGCTCACTTTAACAGAACGATTTTCAGTTCAATCCACATTTTTTTTTGCAAACGGGGTTCATTCTTGTGGCGAGGCAGCATTCCATTGTGGGGTGGTCTTAACTGACCGAGTCACATGATCTGATTCAGGTTTGTGCAAATAAGTGATGGTGTTCAGTTTAACAGCGTCTATAATGAAAATGACCTTGAACACTATTCCTATCCCACTCTAATATCTGAAAATAGGAGTTTAATAGTTTACCTCAGATATATCTTGGTACACAAGCCCTGAGGCTAATACATGTAAGTATCTAGTGTTTTAGATTCTCCCATTTAATACCAAAACAGATTAAAAACAACAACAACAACAACAGCAACAGCAACAACAGTACTTTAAGGATGGGTATGGTTACACATTCATTTAATCCCAGCATTCTGGAGGCATAAGGCAGGTGTGTCTCTGTAAGTTCTAGATCAACCAGGGCTACATAGTGAGAGTGTCTCGAAATAAAGCAAGGTAAAATAAAATGGTTTTTTAAGGTTCCAGTGCTGGAGAGATCTTGGAAGTATAGGCAGTTTCCATAGACAGCACTCTGAGAAATAAATATTGGATTAACTTCAAAAATCTGCCCAGTGAACACCATAGCTACTCATTTTCTTTCTTTACATCTTATTTGTCCCGAAACAGCCCATGGTTCTTGCTTGTCCTATGAAAATATAGAATTACAAATTACCCTTAGAGGCTGTAGGTAGCTGTCTCTTAGTTAGGGTTTTACTGCTGTGAACAGACACCATGACCAAGGCAAGTCCTATAAAGGACATTTAATTGGGGCTGGCTTACAGGTTCAGAGGTTCAGTCCATTGACATCAAGGTGGGAGCATGGCAGTGTCCAGGCAGGCATGGTGCAGGAGGAGCTAAGAGTTCTACATCTTCATCTGAAGGCTGCTAGCAGAATGCTGACTTCCAGGCAGCTATGACGAGGGACTTAAAGCCCACACCTGCAGTGATGCACTTACTCCAGCAAGACCACACCTACTCCAACAGGGTAACACCCTCCAATAGTGACACTCCCTGGGCTGAGCATAAGCAAACCATCACAGTAGCCCTCGAGTTACTGCTCAGCCAGATGTTAAACTAGTCTTCCTTTAAAAAAAAATAGACAGATGTGGTAGGGCATAGTGACAAATGCCTATAAGCCCAGCACTCAGAAGGCAGAGGCAAGTGGATCTCAGTGAATTCCAGGCCAGCCAAGGCTGCACAGTGAAACACTGTCCCCAAAACCAACAAAGTGCACACTCCCAAAGAACAAAACAAACACAAAACCAAGTAACCAAACAGAAAAGTGTAGAGCTGGCAAGATGGCTCTCTAGATAAAAGTGCTTTCCACACGGCCATGTTGACCTGAGTTCAATCTCTGATAGAGGTTGAAGGAGAGAACCAACTGACTTATACATTGACCTCTGCATGTGTACTGTGGGGTGTGTGTGTGCATGATATGCATGTACCATACATGTGACTCCTACCATGTGACTCCTACCATCGATGAAGTATTGGGGACGGTTGTAGTATTTTTTAGATTTATTAGGTATATAGCATTCTGCCTGCATGGACGCTTGAAGGCCAGAAGAGGGCACTAGAATCTTATTCTAGCTGGTTATAAATCACCATGTGGTTGCTAGGAACTGAACTCAGGACCTCTGGAAGACCAGACAGTGCTCTTAACCTATGAGCCATCTCTCCTGCCTCCCAGGATGTTCTGAATGAAGACAGGAAAATCATTGTAAGTTTTAAAACGTTCTGCCCTTTTTGTTCAGATTCAGAGGAGAACAGGGAATTTAAAAAGATCTTATTGAAAAAACCAGGTATGGTGACATGAACCTTTAATCCCAGCATTCGGGAGGCAGAAGCAGGTGGAGCTCTGGGAGTTGGAGTCCAGCCTGGCCTGCAGGGTGAGTAGGATACCAGGGCTACTATAACAAGACCTGACACATCTCAACCAAACCAAGCCAAACCAAACCAGACCAAACCAGACCAAACCAGACCAGACCAAACCAAACCAGACCAAACCAGACCAGACCAAACCAAACCAAACCACCAAACAAAGAGCTCTTACCAGGCTTACAGGACATGATAGCTCACACCTGTATGTAATATTGACTGAGACAGGAAGCATGCTGGCAGCCATGGTTATGTAATGACTTCTTGGTCAGCCTGTGCTTCAATGTCACAAACTTCTACACTCCCCGAGAAGGTCAGACACTTCCGTTTTTTTGTTGGTGGAAGATTCCACTCAGGGTGTGCTGTGCTCTCAAACGCTTATGTTCCAAGGTTGAGATATTGCAATCTTACCACCAAGGCATGGTATTAGGGGGTGGTCCTGGGAGGAGGTAACTAGGTTAGGAGAGTGGAGTCCGTATGAGGAAGACTACAAAAGTTCTGTAGGAATGACAATAAAGCTCACTTCTATAAACTAGGAAGTGAGCTCTCATTAGAGGTAACATTTCTGGCCTCTGGCTTTGGATTTATTTGAGAAGTGTGCATTGTGTATAATGCCTCCGAGGTCCTGTTTGGAACATTTGTTTATCAGGATGAGAGTACCATGGAGCCCAGGTTCGAGGATAACCTTGAACTCTGCTCCTTCTGCTCTAACTGCCACATCCTGGGATTACAGACAGGCTCTACCACATCTGGCTTGGGTGCTTAGTTTATGGTACTTTGTCAAGGAAGCCGGAGCAGACTAGGACAGAGAACCTGGCCTGATTCAGGCTCTACTCAATCAAATACAGTTAAGGACTACTTACCTCACTTTCTAAGAGTTGTTAAAAAAAATCATATCATTAAACTAGTAAGCCCAGACCATAAACACTTATTCTAATAATAAACCAAAAGTTCTATTCTACAACACCTATAGTTACTGAAATTAATGTATGTCCTACATTAAGTATAGTGTTTTAAATCCATAAAACTGTTTTGAAATTGCTTTTAAGACCTCATAAATGTAATGGAATGTTTTTTCTGTGTGAGTCACGTGGACCTGTGGGATAGGCTGCTGCACAGGCCCTGGGTTTTCGTTGTTGTTGTTGCTGCTGCTGCTGTTGTTGTTGTTCATATGGGCCAGGCTTGCTACATAGCGAGGATGACCTTGCATTTCTGATTGCTCTGCCTCCACCTCTGAGGTGTTGTGATTTTACAACATTCCCTGTCCCTACGGATTAAACTCAGGCCCTCATGTCTGCATTGTGCTGAGAGACGTTCTGATGAGAGATTCTCCAGCACTTTGGTGTCTTTTTGTTTGTGTGTTGGATTTTTTTTTTCCGGAGCTGGGGACCGAACCCAGGGCCTTGCGCTTGCTGGGCAAGCGCTCTACCACTGAGCTAAATCCCCAACCCGATTTTTCCTTTTTCTTTCTTTCTTTCTTTCTCTTTCTCTCTCTCTCTCTCTCTCTCTCTCTCTCTCTCTCTCTTTCTTTCTTTCTTTCTTTTTTGAGACAGTTTCTCTGTGTAGCCCCGACCAGGGTGGCCTCGAACTCGCAGAGTCTCTAGAGTTTGGGTAATAAAGTCGTGTGACACCATCGCCCAGCTACCCCTTTGTATCTTACTCTTGGTAAAGTGTCTTTCCATCTTTCAGACTGGCTGCTGCTCCAGACCCCTCAACTGGTGTTTCTGGAAGGAGAAACCATCACATTGAGGTGTCACGGCTGGAAGAGCATACAGCTGACCAAGATCTTCTTCTACCAGAATGGAGTATATGTGTCATATGATCCTTATGATGTTAGCTACTCCATCTCAAACGCCAACCACAGTCACAGTGGGGACTACTACTGCAAAGCATATCTAGAAAGGACAGTACACGAGTCCAAGCCTGTCACCATCACTGTCCAAGGTGAGCCACAATGCCCGCTACTCTCTTTGAAAACACTCTGCTCTGTCTTGTGTCCTAACACTAGGATTCTGAGATGTGTGGCCGTCTACTGACACCTTAGGTTCTAGTTTAGGGCAGCCACGTTGGCCTGAGAATCTTTCTCTACTCACAAGAAAAACATGACTCTGTTCTTGAGAAATTTCGCATTGTGAAATCCTAATTCTGCCTTTCAGAATTGCAACCTCTGTTGACTGGCTGGTATTGGTTAGTGAACACGTCTCAGTCACAGGACCAGAGGAGGTGGTGGGTAAAGAGCTACTGAAGTGGTTTATGGACTGCTAGTTCAAGGTTGCCCAAGGGATGTTTTCCAGCCATGAGACTTGTCTTCAGGCATCTCGGAGTGACAGGTTCTGAGCTCAAGCTGAGGTAGAATGCCATCTGCGTTCTGCTCCTCTCCTGGTATACTCACAGTGCCTTTTAAGGATTCCTGTTAATGCAGCCCTGTAACTCCAGTACTTGCAACGTTGAGGCAGGAGGATGATAATTAAGAGGTCAGTCTGGAGAGGAAGAGATGGCTTCCATCAAAACTCTGACTGAAAATCCCTGTCTCAAATGGGATGTTTCACGTGGCAGTTGCCAAATCTCACTGTTGGGGTCCAGGAATCACCTCACAAACCACCTGAAAACCGATCTCAATCAGATGGAGAGAGTTTATTGAGCATATGCCCCAGGATTGATTGGCCACGGCTATGGTCCAGATTCAGGAACTGAACCATGACCCAGGTTAAGATCCCATAGGATCTAAAATCCCTATGTTAAGCCCCAACTCCACAAACATCTGCATCGGGGGATTTCCTTAGGAACATGTGCTTGTTGTACATTTATCCTGTTTCTATCCGACTGTGGCGGGGGACTTGTCTTCTCTAATATTTATATTCTAACATGTCTACCAGGATGTCAGCCACCTACATACACGTCTCTTTCTGACAAAGAATGTCAATTCCCAGGGAGTTCTTGGGAATTTAAACGTTACTTGACTACTACTCAACGTAGAAGTCTTAGTCCAAATAGTTTTTTGGTGCAGGTGTCTCTCTTACGTTGGGGTCCATCCCAAGAGCAGCTTATGAAAGCAAACACCATAAAAGCTTATACTCAGGTCCAGGTCCTTGCTTACTGTGTGTAACTACAGAAAGCAGTTCTACCGACTTCCATTGTGATTGGTTTCCAAGGGCACAGAACATGACAATAGGTAATCAGTTCCGGCATTAGAAGTTTCCTAGTAACAGCAGAGACATATGAGAAAGTTTTCTTATAATGGAAGGCTAGACAGGTAACAGTTACCTAGGCCCTAACATTCAATCTAGGCCTTAATATTCTACCTAGGCCCTAACACCCAGTGACCACAAAGTCTTTGTCTCCTATAATTTCAGACAGCTATGGCCATGCCCTTTAGGAAATGCAGACTTAGCAACACATTGGAGAAGGCTGAGAGATGAAAAGTCCACTGAAAGGCAGGCCTGGTGGTGCACAGCTGGAATCTCAGCACTCAGGAAGCAGATGCTGGCAGATCTCTGTGAGTCTGAGGTCAGCCTAGTCTACAAAGTGAGTCCAGGACAGCTCCAGAGCTCTGTTACATAGAGAAACTATGCCTCAAAAAACCAACCAACCAACCAACCAACCAAGCAACCAACCAAGCAACCAACCAACGTCCATTGAAGGCTTCCTGATTTATCTGCTCCTGTCCTTACTTTAAGTACTTGGTGTGAATCACTTTACAGAAGCTCTGCACTAGGGACCTCACTGTCCCTAATTTCTGAATTTCTGTCTTAATGGTTCACTCCTTCCAATTCTTCCTGCTTTCCTCCCAGGTTCAGCAACGGCATCCACCACCTCTCTAGTGTGGTTCCATGCCGCTTTCTGCCTAGTGATGGGCCTCCTGTTTGCGGTGGACACCGGCCTGTATTTCTGTGTACGGAGAAATCTTCAAACCTCCGGGGAGGACTGGAGGAGATCCCTGTCAGTCGGGAAGTACAAGGCTCCTCAGGACAAATGACATCCCATCGTATGGCTAAACAGCGGCGGCTTCTTTTCAGCCACACCGCCGCTTCATCTACAGCCTTCCTTTGAAAGCAACTTACCACCAGGCTGGATATTTGGTCCTGCAATCACAACTGCTAGGAGGCTGAGGCAGGAGGATCACCAAAGGCTGCCCGGGTTTTAGAGAAGAGAGAGTGCAAGTCTATCCTGGATAACCCAATAAGACCCTGGGTTTAGATGTTTATCAGGAAAGAGCACCCATGGCTAAGCTCACAGACAAGACCTCAGATTGATCCCTAGGGACCCAGGGCAAAGGGAGAGAACACATTCCTGAAAGTTGTCCTCTGACCTCCACACAGCCACCATGGCAGATGCACACAAGAAACAAATTAAAATGTAATATATATATTTTAAACAAGAGGTGGGGGAAGGCTGGGGCTTGGTGGCACAGTTTTTATCCAGGACACATGATGCTCTGGGTTTGACCTCCTATAATAAAACAGAAATCAATCTGGGCCAAGGATCTCCTTTCTGTGACTGCTTTGTTCAAAACAGTGTAAAAGCTTTCCCTTGTACTTAGAAGGAAATCTAGCGACTTTGCAGTGTTCTGTAAGATGTTACCACATGATCTTACCTCTCTGATCTCATTTCCTTCTGCTTTTCTCGCTCGTTCTTTCTCACGTTTGCTCTTCCTAGAACACAGCAGCTCTACTTCTATAGACTGCATTTTCTGTCTCAGGCATGTTCTTGCCTGCAGGGACCCACATCCTGTTTCACTTGGCCTTTGTTTAAATATGACTTATTCCAACCAAAAAAAAAAAAAAAAAACACCCCGCATACTAAGGTTTGAGCCTCAGGGGCAGTGCTGCCAGGTGTCAGAGACCAATGGGAGCCGTTCAGACCACAAGGGGTGAGCCCGTGCCTCCACAGATGCAGGGCTGATGCTTTTCAGGACAATAGCTTAGCCATCTTGCAGCTCAGCTGCCTTCTCTCTCACAAGGGCCCGCACTTACTCTCCTTTTCTGCCCCGAGTAGAGCAACACAAAGTCCTCATCAGAAGCCAAGCAAATGTGGCCACTTGACCTCGGTATCTATAACTGTGAACTAAAGAACCCTCCCCACTCCTTTACTAAAGTACCTAGTCTCGTATGCTTTACAATAGGAACAGAAAACAGACTCCGATAACGTCCTTCGGTTTTTACTCACGTGTTATCAGTAAGGGCTCTTTGATTATTCAGTAGTGTAAGCTTATTCCTCTACCACACCCCTAAATCTCCCGAGGTGGAAATTTCTGGTTTCTCTGGGGACTCGGTTGTATCATGTGATTTTTTTCTTTTTCTGGAGGCTGTCTTATGAGAGGATGTTTTGCTGAGAACAGACATGTGGTGTTTTCCTGGAAGCTGTCTGTGAAAGAGCATATGACCTTCCGTTGGAGTGGACTCTTGAGGGAGCTTGTGATGTCTAGAAAGACTATAAAGATAACACCACAGACAGTGAGAGGAGGCCTGGATTCGCTTTGCAACGCTTGACTGGTCTTCACTGATCTTTGCCAGCGTGACTTACTGTGACTTAGCGTAGAGAGGAACGGACTTCCGGTGTTCTGTAGACTACTGCGAACCTGGTGGAGATTTGTGGTTTCTTCTGGATTGAGTTGCTGCGACTGATGTGTGTTTGGTGTGTTTGATTGGACTGAGATTGCCGCTACTGACTCATTTTTGGAATCGCTCCAAAGAACTACTTCTAAACAGGTCCACATCTCCCATTTCCTACTAACCTTCTCCCCTACCTTTGGTTGCTGTGGGCTAGAAGGAGGTTGAAGCATTTAAGAACCCTTATTAAAGTAGGTTTTGAAAAATGTAAGCCTACATTCCCCTAATTTATGTTTCTCTTTTTTTATGATTTTTAATTGCATTTTCTATTTACATTTTTAAATGTTATCCCATTTCCTGGTTTCCCCTTCTGAAACCCTCTATCCCACCCCCACTCTTTTGTTTTTAATTGTCAATGTACTGTATGCTTGCTTGTTTAGTGTTTGACTCCCCTCCCCCATCCATTAAGTTATGAGCCACAGGAGGGCCTGTTTTGTTTGCCACCACATACTCAGACCCTTTCAGTATTATGACACGTGACAAAACACTTAATAAACATGTGTGCATTAAGTGCATTCCTTAATGTTTGAAATCAGAGATTATTAGGCTGCAAAGTCTTTATTAAAGGTGGTCCAGTTCAGTACCAGTGGCCCAAGCCTTTAATTCCAGCACTCAGAAGGCAGAGGCAGGTGAATCTCTGAGAGTTCAAGGCCAGCCTGGTCTATATAGTGAATGTCAGGGCTACACAGAGAAACCCTATCTCGAAAAACAAAACAAAAACAAAGAAAACCAAAAAGCAAACCAAGCCAAAGAGCACCCCCCCCCAACCAAACAAACAAGCAAGCGAACAAAAAAGTGTGGTCCAATCTCATTTTAAGACAAATGTGCCTCAGATGAAATCACTTGATCAAGAACATATGGCTAGTTGGTGTGACAGACTTTTATAGTTTGGAGTCATGCTATAAAACATGGCTATAGGGGTTGGGGATTTAGCTCAGTGGTAGAGCGCTTGCCTAGCAAGCACAAGGCCCTAGGTTCGGTCCCCAGCTCTGGAAAAACAAAACAAAACATGGCTATATTTTGTACTTAGTGTTGGATCATAGGTGTCCCTTCAGTTCACAGTGGTGGAGGACTTTAAGATACCCCATTGGGTTATTATCTTTCTAGGAAGAAAACAGTTGATTATGGAGCAGGGGTTCTAGCATCTGTTTTTGCAAATGAGAAGTTTCAGCTGGTGCTGGAGGCACGGCCAGTAATGACTGCATTAGGCAGCTAGCCAGGCATTAACAGAACTGGAGGCCATGGGGAATGGACCCCTCTCCTAATCAATTTTGGACTTCACCCCTGGTTTACCCCATGAAGAGATGGAGGCATTAGAGCTCGGGTGAAGCCCATTAAGGGAAAGTAATTTCCTCCAGGTTAAAAAAAAAGAGGCGTTCAATTTCAAAAGCATTATTTTTCCTCTTCCTCCTCCTTTCTTTTGTTTTGTTTTGAGATGGGGTCTCTCTACATAGCCCTGACTGTCCTAGAATTCACTATGTAGACCAGGCTGGCCTAGTAACTCACAGAGATCCACCTGCCTCTGTCTCTCAAGTGCTGGGATTAAAGGCTGCACCACCATGCCAGGCCCTATCCCCCTTTCTATCTTCTCTTTAGATGTTGACCAGAGTCCCAAGTGTGCTTGCCCTTGATGCTTGTGTTGTTTCTTACTATTTTCTTGAGCGTTCCCTGCCCCCTTCTCTCTCTCTCTCTCTCTCTCTCTCTCTCTCTCTCTCTCTCTCTCTCTCTCTCCTGCTTGCAGACTTCTGTTGTTGACCTCAAAAGGCATGCCTTTCTCTTCTCCCTCCTGGCAGCTTCTGGGATTTGCACTGGGCCCACTCTGTGATTTCCTCTCAAATTCTAATAAAATGGTTCTGTGTCTCCTTATGAGTTTGTCTTTGGGTTCTTTTATTGACGAGACTGAGAACTTGCAAAAGGGAACTCCGATTCCCTGGTAATATGCTGAGAGACCAGAAGTTAGTTAGACTCCCTTGTAGACAGACAGAAAGGCCCTGGCTAGGTAATAAAGGGGGCGAACTTCTCGAAGATGGCCAGCTTCTGCCTCACCCTCCTGTCTTGAGACAAAAGCCTGGCTGCTTAAAACAATGGCTTTGACTCTTGCCTTCTTGCTCTCTCTCCTCTCCTACTCCCCTCTCTCCCTGTCACCCGCTCCCCTCCCGTGCCCTGAATAAACTCTATTCTATACTAAAAACAAACAACCAAACCAACCAAAACCAACCAAACAAACCCAATGTAGGCCTTTGTTTCTCTCAGCAGCCCCCTGCTGATGGACTGGCTCAGCAAGTCCAAGGCCTATTTAGGACACATCACACAGTCCTGACAGTTCTGAGTCAGTCAACCATCTCCATTTCTTCAAGCTGACCAACCCTATGCAGGGAAGGAAAAACTCTTCAGGGGCTTAAAGCCCCTGCCCCAAGACTTGAGAAAAGACTGGACTTTCTGACTTCTGTAACATCCTCCCCCCACTCCCTAACACACACACACACACACACACACACACACACAACAATACCACATACCTGACAACACACACACACACACACACCCCCACACACACCCAACACACACACACACACACACACACACACACACACACACACACACACACACACCTGTGCTTTGCAGAGGCTCTCTCTCTCTATGTTCTCTGAAGTACGTCCGTGTCCTCACCTCCAGTAAATTCCTTTCCTAACTGGGGATCCTGCCTGTGGTACTTGAGGTTTCTCCACTGTCACCTGCTGAGCTTCAGAATTTTATTGCCTTTTAATTCTTTAACTGGTTGAGAAAACTGCTTGATCAAGCCCCCTAGACTGTTTTAATTGGGGACACCCAAATTTGCATACCCTAGGGAGGAGGGGTGTGGGGATGTGGGGGGAGACAGAGAGACAGAGACAGAGAGAGAGACAGAGACAGAGAGAGATAGAGACAGAGAGAGATAGAGACAGAGAGAGCTGGCCTGTATCCCAAGAGGATTGGGGAGTTTTAAAAAAATAATCTTTTGGATTTTGATATAAGTTCAACATCAGGAAGTCAAAATGGGATGTTCTATACTAAAGAAAATGGAGCATGATAAAAAGATTCAATTTTCAAAACCTCAGACAGTGGGAAGTAATGCAGTCTCACTGCTTTATGAAGCCACCTCAGCCTTAAGGACAACGGTCATGACCCCTTTGTGGGGGTCAAAGGACCCTTTCACAGGGGTCGCATATCAGATATCCTGCATATCAGAGATTTAAACTACGATTCATAAACGGTAGCAAAAGTACAGTTATGAAGTAGCAAAAAAAAATTTTTATGGTTGGGGGTCTCTGGAACCTGAGGAACTCTATTATTAAAGGGTCGCAGCATTGGAAGGTTGAGAACTACTGCTATGGGACCTATAATGGGCTGGTGCTACAGTAATTAATTCAGATAATACTATATCTGAATCACGGGGTCATTTGCACCCAAGAAAAAACAGGGTTACAGGAAAAACGAAAAAACAAAAACAAAAACAAAGAAACAAAAAAACCCTCCAGGAAGTCTTTCCAAAACGTTCTGGGGACGATGCTTCTTTGGGAGAGGAACTTTATAGGATTAGTCTCAAAAAACGGGCGTGAAAAGCCGAATCTTTCATATGCCGTGCTTTCTTACGGGTTGGTCCCCCAGATTGTTGCCGAATTCTACACACCATTGTTTGACGTTCTTAGAGGTTAGCCGGTAAAAGAATAAAAATAAAATCG